>NC_079173.1:23837182-23944682 GCF_947568905.1 Ostrea edulis | reverse complement strand
AATCACTGTTCGTTATCCTCGCCTTTCATTAAAGTGGAATTCTCTTCGTATCGAATCTACAGGCCTCTTCAATTAAAACAATTTCGTAAACGTGTTAGCTCTAATAATATCATCAATCCCAAACCCCTGTATATTTTTCATTTGGTTCTCGTCTGTTGAATGTAAAACTTATACGGTACCAATTTTGATGCACCAGATGCACATTTCGACAAATAATGTCTCTTCAGTGATACTCAACCGAAATGTTTGAAATCCGAAATAACTATGAAGTTTTAGAGCTAAATATAGCCAAAAACAGCGTGCCAAAAAAGTGGAGCCAAATTCGTCCAAGGATAAGAGCTATGCATGAGGAAGATAATCCTTAATTTTGAAATGAATTTCTAAATTTTATAACAGCAATTAAATATACATCCGTATTTTCAAGCTAGTAACGAAGTACTTAGCTACTGGGCTGTAGAGACCCCCGGGGACTAACAGTCCACCAGCAGAGGCCTCGACCCAGGGGTCATAATGTAAAACTTATGCGGTACCAATTTTGATGCACCAGATGCGCATTTCGACAAATAATGTCTCTTCAGTGATGCTCAACCGAAATGTTTGAAATCCGAAATAACTATGAAGTTTTAGATAATTCATACCAAACTGGGACACACGTGTATTTTTGAATTATGATCTTTATAGACGCCATATTGTTGATTCTCCATTATGTTCCTGTGGCATGCGTGAAGACGCATATCACTTTTTTCTTTATTTGTAAGAAATATTCAGCTGGTAGATACAGATTAATGGATAGACTGCTAAGGTTAAATTATTTGGTTATTATTGATACACATCTTCTACTTTGTGGTGATGGTGTCTTATGAAAGGTGAAGATAACGAACAGTGATCAATCTCATAACTCCTACAAGCAATACAAAATAGAGAGTTGGGCAAACACGGACCCCTGGACACACCAGAGGTGGGATCAGGTGCCTAGGAGGAGTAAGCATCCCCTGTTGACATTAAATAATTGTATTTTTTCTTATGTTCAGACGTATATATATTCATGAAACTAAAAGATTTGGCTGATGATCATAATTATTATATTGCATTGTTTATCTGTAGAACTATTTTTGTATTTTCTTTATATTATTATTTTTGCAATGGCAGTTGTGTGTTACATATATTAAGTTATAAGGAGAAGAACTCGTAAGTTGTAAGAACTTGCTTCTAATCCTTATATATACATGTATATTATATACAAT
This sequence comes from Ostrea edulis, assembly GCF_947568905.1. Taxonomy (NCBI): domain Eukaryota; kingdom Metazoa; phylum Mollusca; class Bivalvia; order Ostreida; family Ostreidae; genus Ostrea; species Ostrea edulis. The sequence continues at coordinate 23,943,438 of NC_079173.1, read as the reverse complement.
AAAACACGTTCTAATCAAATCAAATCAGCCGGGCAGGATTTTGCCATATTTGGTCATATTGTCTTAATCAAAGGTCATAGTGACCTAATTTTAAAGTTCGATCCACCTTCTTTCCAAGATGTATCGGGTGAAAAGTTTGATGATTCTAGGTCTCCTACTAGTATTGGAATTATGATGCTGAAGTTTTGTTTATACACGAAAGAATTTGTAGGGATGGGTGTGAATGGACAGACGGAATAACGCCACGGGGTATCATCTGTTCCGCGAGGGCATAGGATGATGAACCCACAAGTCCTTTTCCACGATGAGGTTATTTTCTTATTCCATTACAGATGTTAAGAGAATCGGTTCACTGAATATACATGTAATTACTGACCGATAGATAATACATCGTTCTCCAAAGAGTCGTTGATAGACTAAAGTTTAAAAGAATCTTAAATTGTTCGCGAAAACTTATCGATGTTATACTGCTGTTTAAACAGCTCATCTTTAAAAGTAAATAAAAGTACACAAATCTCTTAAACTCTATTCTTCATTGTTTCACATGAAATTTAAATGAGTTTGTACTTTCAATGAAAAAAAGTACATGCTGTACTAGAAATTCGTCATAGTGACTCCTTTCTTGCAAACCCACAGTAAACAAAAGTAACGAAGCAGTTAGAATTTATACTAAACTTTTCAAGCAAAATGTTGGTTGTTTTTCTTTATACTATTCATTTGAATCCATTTACAATCCACCTTAGATGAAATATAAACTAATGAACTCTGTATTTTCAGGGGTTTTGTACAATTCATTTCAGTGATAACATTTTAACGACTGCTTGAATTAATATCTAAGTATATTTACATTTCCAATGATATATGCCTTTGGTATTTGTAAAGTGTAATGATAGCCATTTCCTCATGAATGCGGTGCAGTTGTGAACAATGCACTTATGAATTTTCGTCTATTTTAACATATGAGTTTTGGGTTTTAGGAAGAAGAAAAATGGAATGATTTATTGATTGATTGATTATATCTTCTTTAACGTCTCTCGAGAATTTTTTACTCATAGAGACGTCACCAAGTACGGTGAATGGCTTCAAATTTAGGCTTACGGCCATTGAGCAGTTTAGCGTACCACACCCACTGTGACATTCGTTTTTAAGGTCATCTCCGATGACCCGTGACATTCACACCTGATGCCGAGCGTTTGGCGATGGAACCGTCACTACCTGTTTTAACAACTTAGGTTTGTCACCACCGGGATTCGAACCCGGGCCTTCCGCATGCGGGACGAACGCTCTAACCTCTTGACTATCGCGAAGGTGTAAAATACAATGTAAATATAAATGGAACATGTAACATTGATGCAAAATATTTCCGAATAATCGATATGTAGACTGGAATAAAAGCACACAAAAGTTTAATGGTGATCTTTCAGAACCATTTCCATGTCAACATGGGAGTCAGATAGGGTGAAAATGCATCCCCGTTTCTATTTTCAATTTATTTAAACGGCTTTGATTCATTCTTAGAAACAAATAATGTTGATAGTTTACTACATATTTCCAATTTAGAAGTTGTCGACAGCTACAAGTACCTTGGTGTACCATTTAGTTCCGGAAGTTTTAAAATTAATATAAAAGAAAGATTTGATAAAGCTACGACAGCAATGTTTAGCGTTATTGCAAGATATCAAGAACACAACCTATCTATTGATTGTCAGATAGACTTATTGGACGAAATGATACAACCAATATTATAATACGATTGCGGGGTATGGAGTTTCGCAAAAAAAACACATATTTATTGAAAAATTGCATTTGGAATTCTGTAAATATATACTGAGTTTGAGTACTAAGCCAACTGATGGAATGATATACAGAGAACTTGGGAGTTACCATCTTTTAGTTGTGATTAAGATAATAATAATAGTGTTTTGAGCGAAACTTCATTCTTTTGTTACATTGATAAATTATCCGATAAAATACATCATTTAGTTTATCAAAAAAGATTTTCAAAGATAAGACTTTATGTTAAAAGGTGTGCTGATGTTTTGTTTATATATAAAAGAATTTGTGGGGGTGGATGCTAGGATGATGAACCCACACGTCCTTTTCCACGCTGAGGTTATTTTTGTATTCCATTATAGATCTTAAGAGAATCGGTTCATTAAACATACATGTACTTACTGATCGATAGCTAATACATCGTTCTCCAAAGAGTCGTCGATAGACTAAAGTTTAAAAGAATCTTAAATTGTTCGCGAACACTTTCATTTTTATTAGATCTATTTACAGGTAATTATCGATGTTATACTGCTGTTTAAACAGCTAATTTTTAGAACTTAAAATGAATAAAAGTACACAAATCTCTTAAAAACTCTATTCTTCATTGATTCACATGAAATTTAAATGAGTATGTACTTTCAATGAAAAAAGTACATGCTGTACTAGAAATTCATCATAGTGACTCCTTTCTTGCAAACCGACAGTGAACAAAACTATTGAAAAAGTTAGAATTTCTACTAAATTTTTCAAGCAAAATGTTGGTTTTTTCCTTCAAACTATTGACTTGAATACATTATTGATCTACCTGATATGAAATATAAGCTAATGAACTCTGTAGTTTCAGTTTTTTGGTGTTTTTTTTTATTTGGGGGTGTTTTTTTGTTTTGTTTTGGCTTTTTTATTTATTTATTTTTGTTGTTGTTGTATTTTTTGGTCGTACAATTCATTTCAGTGATAACATTTTAACGACTGCTTGGGTTACTATATATGAAAAAGTATATTCACACATCCAATGTTTTCGCCTTTGATATTTGTAAAGTGTAACGATAAGTTGAAAACCATCATTATCATATAATTATTTAAAGTATTGTAATTTAAAAATGAGAGCACAGGAAATTTTATCAAATTCGACCATCTTATAGTTGAGTTTGATAAAAATTTCACCATGTATGGGTCGACTCTTCTTTATTTTTGTAATCAAATACTTATAGGAAAACTAATAAATATACATGTACATTTTTCAGTCTTCAATAGGATGGAGCAATGAAAAATGTTAAAATACTATGCAAAATAATGGGGTATTTTTAATATTTTAAGTCCCTTGCCTTGAATATGGTAAATCGCATGCATGATTTAAATCCTTGTGAAGATTATAAGCAAAGCTGGTCGCGTGAACTTAAAAGCGCAGTAACTTCGCATCAAAAGACATCAAAACTCAATTTACCAACTTAAGGGCACTGAACCCAAAAGAGTAAACCCCAAACAATGAAAGGAAATCAAATGCAAAAATTTTGATTAAGCAATTATATGAGGGTTTTTTAAAAGAATTAAATACAGAAAAAGATAGTAACGTACCAGATTATATTTTGTCTTCTGAGCAATATACATGATCATTCATATCTTGAGATTAACGAAATAATAAACGTACCCATTTCACAAGAAGAAATTAAGAAATGCATTAAATCGCTCAAATGCAATTACATGTATATCACATGGTGGTGATAATATTATAAACGAATATATTAAAGGATGATTTGAACATATGTTACCGCTATAAAATCATAAGTGTTTTAACAAGATATTTGATCTGACTCGGGTGTATATTTCCTTCAAAATAGCTTTATACAGACAGATCGTTCCACCATACAAAAGCAAAGACAAAAATGAAAAGTTGCAGAACGCTCTAAATTGCTTCGGGTATTATTGTAACCTCTGGAAATTAGAAAAGCAATGCAGATAAAACTAACCTTAGTATGATGTTTGGTAAGGGACATACAAATAAGAATTAATTAATGGGTTCGATACCTTTAATATCTCTTATTTTCATACATTTTGGTGTCTAATATAGTCTATTATATCACCGATGTTATTTTGAAATATATTGTCAAACACTAAAAATGTCAAATATCAGTTTATCACAAGAAAATATATTTCTAGTAAATATTTCGATGAATGGGCTTTTTGCTCGTCTTGTTTACGCATCTTCTTTGGCTAGGTTGCAACTTTCAAATTCTGAGAGGGTTGAAATAGCCTTTTGTGGGAAAGTTGAGTTAAGATTATGTTTTCATGTTTTAGATACTTACAGCAGCTTCGATATATTTACAACAACCCGATCAAAAAAATCAATAGGAAATTAAGAGTTGAAACAACTCTTTGGCATTAAAATGCATATATTTGAAATACATCATTTGATCTTGTTCTGTTGAGTAACCTGATATCTTAATATATTCCAGCTATTGTCTCTTGTATCAATAAGGTATGTCTAAGATAATGCAGTATTACTAATGAGAATTAGTACTAGTTTTAATTATTTTTTTTTTTCATATTAAAAAAATATTCTAGAACAGAGTATAAAATATACGTAAATTGATTATTATCACTGTACATGTACACGTGTGTAAACTACTAATCTTATTAAGAGAACTTAATTTAAAATCAAAATGAGGTTATCTATTCAGCATTTCGGAACTAAAGTGCCGAACAGTTTTAAATATTACATGTAAATCAAATCAATATTGAAGAGCCACAAAGACTGGGCCAAAAGCATGAAACCGAATACTTCAAAAGATCTTTTAATAATTAATCCGTTATTTATTAAATGATTTTCTAGATTCTCTTATAATATCTTCTAAAAATATTCTCTTTGTAAAAAAAATTTCAGACTGCAATCTTGCAAGTCATCTTTTATCTCAAGTATAATCGATGTGTGGAACTCTTCCTCTGCTGAAGTTAGAAATCTTACTTAAACTATTGGGATAGGTGCTTAAAGCAATACAACTTGTAACCGACGGTAAATAAATTGAAAAACAAGATGTGTTTGTGAAACATAAATGCCCCCCGATAATGGCCAATTCCGAAGATGGCCAAGGTCACAAGGGCAAATATCTTGGTACCAGTAGAAGGATCATGTACAATATGAAAGCTCTAATATTTACCATTTAGAAGTTATGACCAATGTAAAAAAAAAAAAAAAAAAAGTAGGTCAAATGTCAAGGTCAAAGGTTCGATACCAACGGAAAGGTCTTGTAACAAGGAAATCAATACTCATGTGAAATATCGAAGCTCTATCTCTTATTGTTCAAAAGTTATTAGCAAGGTTAAAGTTTTCAAAAAGTAGGTCAGACTCCAAGGTGAAGGTCACGGGGTCAAAAATGTTGGTACCCACGGAAAGGTCTTGTCACAAGGAATACTCATGTGAAATATCAAAGCTCTATCACTTACTGTTCAAAAGTTATTAGCAAGGTTAATGTTTCAGACAGAATGACAGAATTTCAGAATGACAAACAGGACAAAAACAATATGCCCCCCGATCTTCGATCTCGGGGGCATAATAAAAGAACAGTTACAGCTTGCATTGCTTTTTATCATCCATTCTAGGCCTCAGCTTAAAAGTTGGCTCACTACACCCTGAAATAATTTCTCAAATCAAGACGAATTGATTTAATCACAAAAGATATGATGATATATAATAAGAACACATATATATGCCAAAAAAGCCAAAAATATACAAATCTGGTTAAAAACATGATTTTCAAAAAAATATTTCAACACATATGAACAAAAGACTCTGGCGGATTTGAACTCGAGATCTGCGGTTCATCAACCCAATACTTTAACCACTGAGCTAAGATGTTAGACAAACAAATCCATCGATGCAAATAATTTCACAAAACATTCCAATCGCCATTTTGTGACATAGTGTCATAAAGGGCATAAGCTTTAGTGTAGTGAGCTACCTTAAAAGGGCATGGACACGATTTGAGCCGAGGATATTAAAATTTCATTTTCCATTTTCATTGTTTTCAATACTTAATTGAAGTATTTCTAATGGTCAACAAAAATTTGAATGTCAGTTGTTGAGTTACAAGAAAGATACAAAGCTCACAATGCTTTGTTATGTAGTAAACAAGGCCTGGGCCATGGTTTTGTTTACATTGGTTAAATATACTTGTAAAAGTTTCGTTTAAAGCAGATTTTTCAATTTACAATTTTAAAATTCTATACACTTTTTCCAATGTTTGTCACATCTTATTTTAGTCAATTTAAACACGCTATTTCTGTCGATGTAAAACTGTCAATCAATCTATATGTAAACACAAACAGGGAACGAGCCTTGTTAATACAACAAAGAATTGTGAGTGCTGCATCTCTCGTGTAATTTGACAACTTATATTCGAATTTTTGCTGACCATTAGAAATACCTTAGTTAAGCATTGATTTGAACATATTAACACAGCTAAGCAATTGTAAATATTTTTTTTTATAAATGTGGAAAATAAAATTTGAAATTTTTCAGCTCAAATTGTGTCCATAGAGTAGCTCTATCCTCATATGGTTTAACAATATTAATGGTTTCCAGCAGAAAAACTATTAATTTCCACTTTGCATAATATAATTAGAGTTGGATGTTAGATCCGCTCACATACTAGCTACACAAACGGATGTAACATCTAATTCTGATTAGGCTGTACTTAACATGGTTTAATTGAATCGATAATCAAAGACAACGTAAATGTTACTACCTTTTTAAAAAGCTGTCAGACATTCATGAACACGCGTCTTCATTTTCAGTCAATGAAATTTAGCAAACTTACCTTTTATATACCGAAGAGTTTCCTCTTAAAATTGCTGAAATCGTTAAATTTTAATTGTGACACAGTCTGCCGAAGCTGCTGGTTTAATCATTGCGCACTATTCTCGAGTTCAAATGAGGCTTGAATCTGGTCAACCGTGTTAACTTTCTGTTCCGTTCTGAACCGATCATACCATCTGATAGATTGTCACCGTCTGAACTTCCCTTATATAGCTCAATTCCTGCAACTGGTGGAAAGCTGATAGATGCATTATTTATATCAGCTTCTAACTTATTTCGCCCATAACAGGAGGCCAGATGTACACAAGGTACAGGTGTATTGTATCTCCCGGGATATGTGAGCGCATTGTTCCTTATTATTCCTACTAACCTTACTTTGTCTCCCCTTCCCAGAAGGGGGACATGTTGTTTTAGTGTGAATTCTTCACAAAGTTTGTCCGGGCCTTAACTTGTTTGTCTTTTGACAAAGGTCTTTGATATTTAGTATGTGGGTATAACATGATATAAGACAGTGTGTCGCATACCATTTTTAGTTTTGATGATCTTTGACCTTTTATGTAGAGGTCAAATAATATAATTTTTGAGGAATTGTTTGGTTCGAACCATAACTTTGTCTTTTGACACATCCCTTTGATATTTGGTGTACGTACCATGATAGGACAGTGTGTTTTGGGTCACTTTTAATGGCTTTTGAACTTGATCTTTTATGCAAAGGTCAAATAATAGAATTTTTGGGACTTGGCCTCTGATATTTGGCATGTTGGTATACCAAGATTAAACACTATGTCACTTGCCATTTTTGATGACTTTGACCTTTTATGTAAAGGTCAACAAATAGAAGTTTTTGTCTGTAGCATAACTTTGTCTTTTGACATTAGTTTTTGGTATTTTGTATGTGATTATACATTGTATCATAAGACAGTGTGTCGCGTGTCATTTTTCATTGCCTTTGACGTTGACCTTTTATGTAAAGAACAAATAATAGAATTATTTGGGGGGAGGGGGGTCCCGGACCATGACATTTTTTTTGTCTTTAAATGGCCTTTGATATTTGGTGTTTTGGTAAGTTTAATTCATTATCATATGTTCACAACAATGTTCCTTGGTTGAAGCACGCATAAAAATTGGTGACTGTTATGTACCGTAACTCTTAATTTTCCACTTTAAAGATGATCCCTTAAATTCTTTTAAAAATTATGGAAAATGGAAGAAATAAATCTACCAGAACTATAGCCTTTTTATCATCAGGTCACAACGTTATACAATATTACGTAGAAAATTCAATTGAGTACATGTATCTATAGACGTTACCAGAGATAATTGTAAAAACGCCCGCGCCTGGGGATGTAGATTGTAGATTAGGGGTGTTTAGAAGACAGCTCTGTCAAAGAAATTGACATTGAAGAAATATCCGTGACGGACGAGTCCATGAGTGAGGACATCCGTTAATATCATCCGTGACGGACGAGTATACACGAGTGAGGACATCCGTTTAATTAAGTGTTGAACCCATATAAAGGTCACACTCGCGGATGAATCGCTTGGTTGAATTAACAAAAATTTGGATATCGGATGGTTAGATGATTCTGTAATGCAATTGCAAATGTGTGTTATTTTTCCGGGTATAAAAATTCTGTACATATACATTTTAGTGTATTAGCAATCTCTGGTCAGCTCAGTATATTCCGTTACCTTACAAATCCAATAAATCATTCGTAGGGGAAAGTAGTCCCGGAGAATTGACACAGTACGGTTGGTTGTTGTATCATCCTGTAATGTATTGCACGGACAACACTATTATTAATTTAGTTTTTAAATTCACTAAAATGCACGGACATTATATATATTATCCTTGTAAAAATCCGTGATTTGTACTACTTTTTTTTTTTTAATCCCATACATCCGTGTCTTGTCCGTGTTTTGTAAATGGCGGAAATAACGAAAGGTTCAGCAATTAAGTACAAGTCTACTATAAAGCAGTTAAACTAATATTAAGTTTATTCAATATTGAACAATGACCACTATTTCTCTATTACATGTATTGGGGTACCTGTCTCCTCCACAAATTTTTATAGCGATTAACTAAGCGTCAGTTAGATTTGCTTGGGTGATCCCGTGACTAATTGCCAGGAGGACAGTCACGTGAGAGTATTTGGCCCTATGGGTAATGTAAAAGTTACTCATATACTGAAGTGGTGTTTGATGTGACTGCCTGTTCTCATTACATAAATGATTTAGAAGAATTTCTTTCTAATAAAAACAAGCAAGGGTTTTCTATTAACTCAACTATTCCAAGTACTGTTAAAAATCGAATTTTACTTTATTTAAAACTTTTTATTGTATTCTATGCTGACGATACAGTTAGTATTTTAGAGCCTGCAGACGGTTTGCAACATTGCAAAGTTCCGTTAATATATTCAATGGTTTTCTCAAAAGGTCCATCTGCAAAAATATGTATTTTACTTTAATGACGAAGTTATTGAAATTGTGAAAGACTTTTTAAAAATATATCAGCATTTATTCCCGGTCCGGATCATTCTGTAATGAAAAAATAAACAACCCCAAAAAACAACCTTTTATGTGAGAAGCTCAAAAAGCCATGTGTGGGGTGATACGGAAAATTAGACTTAATTTACCTGTAGAATGTCATCTTGATTTGCTCCATAAAGTTGTCGCACTTGTACTTTTGTATGGTTGTGAGATATGAGGTTGTGAAAGTCTCGACATTATTGAGTGTATCCACTCAATTTTTTTGAAATACATTTCAAAAAGTAGTACCCAGTTATATATATATAGTCTTTGGAGAAACGGATCGTTTCCCTTTATATGTATCAGTATATACAAGAATGATATCTCACTGGGCAAATCTACTTTCAGTCCAGATACATGTAGTAAGTTTGTTTACAATCTAATAAGTATTTATATGATAAATTTTATGAGCTCTTGGCTCTTATAAAAAATTTTTTTTATCTTTGTGGAATGAACAAGCCGTTATAAATATCAACTGGTTAAAACCTACTATTGAACGTCTTAGAGATCAGTATATAGCCTGCAGGTCAACGAGAATAAGAAAAAACTGCAGGCGATGAACAATAAGTACAGAGAGGAAAACGTCAACACAAAGATAGTTGGTAATCAGCTTGTGATTCCTAATGGGAATGTTTACCAGGACCGGGTGTAACAACCCAGAGTGGAAGACATCTTCATGATGGACAACAAAGAAGTGGAAAAGTTGGAGGAAACCACGGTGATCAAGGGAGGGGAATTTTCACACGAAGGAAACACTTTCACGGCGTTGTCCTCTACGGCAGAAACGTACGAGCTAGTATGAAATGTGTATATTAAGAGATGTCTTCGAGACTGAGATTTCGCCAGTGCTAGACATAATATATTTACATGCCGATTTAAAGATGAGGAGGGTGGAATTCACCATGGTTACTGTGATAATGGTGAATACGGGGTAGGTCGACCTATGCTGAAAGCTCTGGCGGATCACGGAATTCTAATGTCGCTGTCATTGTCTCCAGGAAACTCTGTAAACATTTAGATCCTTTTAGGACCGACACCAAGGTCAAACTAGCATTAAGTGCCGCAGCTAAACTATGAATATTATAAATGTGTCTTAGTTGGCACAATACATTTACCAAAATTCATTGAATTTAAGATCGGATACTTGAATTGATATAATTGATCCCGCATTGTCAACATACTATACGTTCACAGAAAGTTTGCAAAACATTTGTTCATAATGTATACGTTTTTTCTACGTGAATATTTTGTATAAAATCCGGATTCATCTTCTCCTTGTTTGGACACGCATGTAGTACTATCGGATACATGTATGTACTTCGTTTAAAACCGTCAACTGTCTGTATTCACAGGCAAACCACTGATAGGTGTTTAATCCTAATCTAAATTCCATTTAGTGAATAGGTATCTTGAACTATAAAATTAAGCATAAATACCTTCTAGATAATAACCAGATTGGATTGGTTCTTCCATTCGTTTATTGCAGATGTAATTAAAAATTTTATGGATATATGGTGATAATGGCAGTGTGCTGTACAATGAAAATAAGAAAGAAACAAACAGCATTTATTTACAAATATGCAATTTACATGTTCATGAAAATAATATACAATGTCAAGCTACATGTAATATACTTTGTTTAACACCATTCTGAATCCACGCACAAGTACTCTAAAGATGAAATACAATATGACGAGTTCCTCATTGCCTTCATAGTCTTTAGTGATCAAGTCTTCCAACAGTCTGTTGGAATTCCCATGGGCACGAACTGTGCTTCTTACTTAGCTGACCTGTTTGTATATTCTTATGAAGCTGAGTTCATTCAAAAGCTTCTACATGAGAAAAAAGCTCTTGATGTGGCCTTCAACGCGACATTTAAATGTATCGACGTTTTATCTATAAACAATAATCATTTTCATTCATATGTCGAATCGATAGAATAGGTCCTCGGTATACTTGGGCAGTCCTTCGGATGAGACCGCAAAAACAGAGGTCTTGTGTCACAGCAGGTGTGGCATGATAAGATTCCTCCCTGCTCAAAGGCCATAAGCCTAAATTTTACAGCCCTTCATCAGCAATGGTGACGTCTCAATATGAGTGAAATATTCTCGATCGGGACGTTAAACAATATTCAATCAATCAATCGAATCGATATATCCCTGTGAAGTCAAGATAAAGACACCTGATTTTGATATAGTTGAAAATGAGTACCTGAAATCACTTACTGTAAAATTTCCTACATTCAGAGAACCTCTTTTAGTTGACGATTGAACTTCAACTCTTTTATGAATTCTGTCAAAGATTATGCCAAACGATGCGCTAAATATGACAAAGAAGAACTTGATACCTTGTCAAAATGGACTAAAAGTAAAAGGGGAATATTAAAATTCCGTATAAGACACATCAAAACAAAAGTACGTATCATCTATCCTTCTGTTTAGAAACCAAACGTGGTCAAAGAATTACATGTAGATAGGTTACACGAGGAACATGTTTTGGTTCCAGCTGACAAAGCTTGTGACAACATTGTCCTTGTTTGTAAGGCTCATTATTACAACTCTATTGTAAACGAACTTGGCATTAATTCCCCTTTTGGTAATCGTACTTATACTCCAACTACCCTTTTAAAAGATGAAATTCTTCTTTAATGTAGTTTACGAATGCAGTACAAGTACGGGAATTTATATTCATCCGACCCATTGACTGGGATATTAAATGTGTCTAAAACTGAAGCATGGTTTTGAAGAATTTCATCTTTTGAAAGGGCAGTTGGAGTATAAGTACGATTACCAAAAGGGGAATTAATGCCAAGTTCGTTTAAAATACAGTTGTAATAATGAGTCTTACAAACAAAGACCATGCTGTTACAAGCTTTGTCAGCAGGAACCAAAACATATTCCACATGTAACGTATCTAATTCTTTTATCACTTCTGGTTTACTAGACACATAAGGATAAATGGTATGTACTTTTGTTTTGCTATACACACATTTATAAATGACTTTGGGATATTTGGCATTCAACCAAAAAGCAATCGTTTGCTTTTCCTAAATTGATACACATGTAAACAAATATAACAATGCAAAGACACGTGTGTGTAGTTTCGCTGAATTGAGCAGATCAAATAATTACATCGCATCGATATTAACATCGAAATCAAATTTAATACAAAATAGTAGACTCTATAATCTCACCTTTTTCGTCAGTCAACATGTATTCGATTTCGGAAGCTGCTATGTGTAGGAGGTGCATTTTGTGGAACTTTGAATGACTAAGTGGGACAGAGTGGACCTACACCTCAGCAAGGAAGACGATGAAATGTATTAAAAGCGGCTTCTCTTTTAATATGTAAATGTGGGAAATATAAAATACTATCGAAAGAAATGTTTTACTAAAGTGGAAACATAAAAACAATGTCATATTTGCAAGTAATGTCTTTTATATGGTACTTATGACCAACGAAATAACTTGATATGATAAGAACTCTTTGTATTTAATTACTCCCTAAATACTTATAACTTACTTAGTTTGTGTATCAGTCGAATTCGGGTGATCTAACAGTGTGTGAGAAACTTACTGAGTACATTCACTTACGCAGTGATGAATATTAGTCCCACTCCCGCGTGTAAACAATTGTTTCGCGCCTCACTATATACGAGAGTTCTCCAAAGGGAAATAACTTGGGTGTATCTCGAAACCGGCGTATTGGTAGTTGTATATGAAAACGATCGGCTGTATATTCCTGAGCCATAGTAGAATAGAAATAAAATTCTTGGTTTCGTGGATGAGGCAGGTTGGCCTCCTCGGTCTCAAAATGTTGTTTGAAATATAAACGCCTCTGTTAAAGGCCTAATCGATTTTATATTTCAAAACGTTTCTCGGCCTCGGGAGTTATCATGCAACACCCATTACAACGTACGCATACTTTAATTCTTAAGTATGGACAGGACTCGATGAGAACAGCTGTTGAAACGCCGAGATTGAATCCAGCAACGGAAGTAAACACTATACGATTGACGACAGTTACGTTGCAGAACTGTCCTCAACTGTCACACTACAATGATGGAAGAAAAAAATGGTCTCATTATTTTGCCCCCACAAATATAAATTATGCTTACTTGTGAATTGATCGATGTGAATATTCAACCCAGGTGAGATCTTGATAAGATAGAATAGAATTATTTATTTCCAAATTAGGGCCTCGCAGGGCATGACATACAACACTTATGATTACATATACATATGTATCTACAAACATCTATAGCATGACAACAGACAGAATAAAGTCTTGTTCAGATTGTGTTACAATATAGCATGATGACTAGATTCCACAATTAACATAAAATATTGTATGATTTGTTGTTTAAACTTAGTATAAATTGTCTATGTTTATAACATTTGAGTCTTTAAAGGGACTGCTTCACGTTTTTCGAAAGAAATGATTTTCAACTTTGATGTTAAAAATGAAAAATATTGCTCATTTAATGTTGACAACCAAAATTTGGACCGTCTGAATGCAAGGATAAGAGCAATATTTCAGCTTTGATTCTTTGTTATGTAAACAAAGACTCGAGTCTTTTAATGTAAACAAACAAACCAGTGAAACGTTAATTTTGTAATTTAAAGCATCTTCATTTTGTACAATCAAAATTTTAACTTTTAAATGACACATTTTACCCAAAGTATACTTGAGATGTGATATATATAAAAAAAACTTGGATCAAAATCCATTTATTTAAAAAAAAAACCGTAAACAATAACACATCTCAATCTTTGTTTTCAAAACAAATAATAAACTCTCTATAATGAGCTTCTGTCATGATGAATAACCTTAATTTTTGTGTGAAACCTTCTAAACATATTAGACTGTAGATTTTGATCATTTAAAGTGAAAAACAAAATTTGGAGGAAAATCGTGAATCAGTCCCTTTAAATGATGAACACGGCTTACGGGATATGATGGACAGCGCTACTAGAATTCGTGCTCAAATTTGCTCAAACTAATATGTTAAGGTACAATACATACTGATAAAGATATAATATAAGTCTTAAGTAAATAAATTCATGCACAACCATCACTGTACAGATAGATAGCAACAAGGAGCAACAAGAGTTGGTGCTTGAGGACATTAATGCGTCCACTTTTGCTTAAAGCAATATACTACCGCAACACGTATATGTCGAAAATGCCATAAGTAATAAGAATTCACAACATGAACATTTGCATGTATCAACAGCAAAAAGCGACTAGAAACGGTGCTGTAGAACATATAAAATCCGCTCTGTTAAGTACAGTCAATACATAAACATGAACACACACACACAACAGAGATCAATCTCATGACTCCTATAACAATACAAAATAGAGAGTTGGGTAAACACAAACCCCTGGATATACCAGAGGTGGGACCAGGTGCCTAGGAGGAGTAAGCATCCACTGTCGACCGGTCACACCCGCTGTGAGCCCTTTCTTTTGATCAGGTATACACAGGTACATATACACACACATACATGTCTATAGATACACACACAAAAAGTTATCAACACTTATGTGCAATCTGTATGATTAATGGAGTTAAATGAAAATGGCTAATATTGCGCAGTATGCTGATTATATTTTTCGTAAAATGCACAAATCATGTATATAATTTTCTAATTCCATATGCCCTTATATGATACACGAAGACTTCATGTGCATAAATATCGTGAGTAATTAGAAAGCGAAAGGAGTTTATGTATGGATTTGGCCGTATCTGAAAGATAAGATGATATCAATTATCATTAAAAAAATATCCGAATGTATTTACGTGTATCATGTACAATATTAGATATTTAGTATTGTTTGGTTTTTTCCCCTGATGAATATGAAACTAGCATTAACGTGATATGTAAAGTCATGTCCGGCAAGAAAACACATCAAACGCATACAAATGTTTGTACCCTGCACTAGTGTAGAAAATACGAACTGCACACACAACAACATTACCTTCCCTATATTCCGTTTGCAAAAAAACATGTACATATTGTATTCGAAATGGATGGTATGTAGTGAAATGCTTTCTTTGGTATTCTATCGGATGATGAAGGTAGCAAGCATTGCAGAAAAAAAATCATAACCCTATGCATTTTTTCTGAAGTGGTTGCTAACTTCATCACTTGATAACACAACAAAGATTTATTGTTTATATCTATACTTTTATGTATTTTCAAAAAATATAAACTAGATGTAAGAACTAAGATATCATATCGAGACCCTGTAAGAAATGTGACCTTGACGCCGCCCCATAAAAGACTCAGTGATCACGCGGAGCCGCGTACCGGACTACAAGTATTCCACTGTCAAAATGTTTAATGTTGAAGTACGAAAGAAGTTTACCACAAATTTGAAGGTTTCTGTCAATAAAACAAATTAAAGGAGCATGGACACGATTTGATCTGGAAAGTTTCAAATTTCATTTTTATTGTTTATAATGGTTAACTAAAGTATTTCTAATGGTCAACCAAAATTTGAATATCGGTTGTTGAATTCTTTGTTATGCAAACAAGGCCCGTGTCTTGTTTTTGTTTACATATAGATTGCTTAATTGAAAATAGCATGCGTAAAACAAAATGAGATGTGCCAAGCACTAGAAACTATTTGCGTTCAGAATTAACTTGTACATTTAAAAAGAAATCTGCTTTAATCGAAACTGTTACTGGTCTATTTGACCTATGTAAACAAAAACATGGCATGAGCCTTAGTTGCATATATGTACATGTACGAAGAATTTTGAGCTCTGTGTTTCCCATGTACCTCGATAACTGACATTCATATTTTTGATGACCATTAGAAATACCTTAGTTAGGCATTCTAAACATTACAAAATGGGGAGAATAAAATAAAATTTGAAAAGTTTCAGCTCAAATCGTGTCAATGTCCCTTTTAATGAAAAATACACTTACCTGCACATTGACCCCCGCGGTAATATTAAGCTTGAAGGAAACCTTAAGCGGCAGATTATTCATTAACGACCCGCCGTCTTTGTCTATTGGTGTTCTATCTACCAACCCAGCTTCCGTAAGGCACAAATTCTTGCTGAAATCATTCGCATCGTTGGTCTTACATAAAAATTTTGAATTATGTCTCAATTTTTCAACAGATGCCTTACTAAACAAAAGAGTTCCACTTTGGAACGACCAAGTGCGTCCTTGGACTGTTTTCGAAATTGTACCAGCATATATAGGCTCCGATGAACTCTGCTTGGAAAGAAAGTGTCGTAAATTTTCCAAAATGACAAAAGTATCATCTGTGGCAAACAAAAACCAGTCATTTTTGTCTGTGTATCTTTTCAATGCATCCGATATTGCGTAGTTAAAAACGTTTCTGGCATATTCGATTGATTGGTAGAAGGAGATATTGGTTCGTAGCGTAGGGAAAATGAAAGGTTGCTTATGCTTTCTTCCGACAAAGATGGCGGAGGTGCACCTCTTGGACCACGTGTTGGCCACCGCGATGGATTGGCGAAGTCCGAGGTAGTCACTAGTAAAGATAACGCAGTGGACTCTCACAGTCTTCGATAGGTTCCTGACACCGGTATCATTATCTACAATGTGCGTGCAATGTCACATTATTACAAATAGTACAAGTGGTTTTCTAAGTTGCTAGAACTTGTAACCCATCGCTTTGTATATGCAAACAATAAAATACGTTTAAATCAATCGATATTCCAACATCATGAGGATCCATGGGACCTCGAGAACAAAAAACAAATATCCCTATATATTTTTTTTCAACTTCCTATGTTATTTCTTTGCTGCCTATCTCTGACCAAGGCAGTATAATGTAAAACATATACGGTACCAATTTTGATGCACCAGATGCGCATTTCGACAAATAATGTCTCTTCAGTGATGCTCAACCGAAATGTTTGAAATCTAAAATAACTATGAAGTTTTGGAGCTAAATATAGCCAAAAACAGCATGCCAAAAAAGTGGAGCCAAATTCGTCCAAGGATAAGAGCTATGCACGAGGGAGATAATCCTTAATTTTGAAATGAATTTCTAAATTTTATAACAGCAATTAAATATACATCCGTATTTTCAAGCTAGTAACGAAGTACTAAGCTACTGGGCTGTAGAGACCCTCGGGGACTAACAGTCCACCAGCAGAGGCCTCGACCAATATCTAGATATAATATCATAATCTAGAGAGTGTAATACGAGGCACAAGTTACACCAGTTTTGTTCTTTATTGAAACTGTTATTTGGCAAGTTTTGGGGGTTGTCATTTTATCTTAATTTATATTAGTTCGTTTAAAGATAACGAATATAGCAAATGAACGTCCCGCCGCAACCAACTTCTGTTAAATAACGAATGTATGTTTCTTTAAACATCATTTTTATAGATTTTGTTTAATGGATATTATGCGGTCTTTCCTTTAAAAAAAACATTTCCGTAGCAGCTGTTCCTTAAATCACATTATACGGATGTATATTTAATTGCTCTTATAAAATTTAGAAATTCATTTCAAAATTAAGGATTATCTCCCTCATGCAAAGCTCTTATCCATGGACGAATTTGGCTCCACTTGTTTGGCACGCTGTTTTTGGCTATATTTAGCTCTAAAACTTCATAGTTATTTCGGATTTCAAACATTTCGGTTGAGCATCACTGAAGAGACATTATTTGTCGAAATGCGCATCTGGTGCATCCAAATTGGTACCGTACAAGTTTTACATTATTACTCTCTCAAGATCGATTTACAGAGTCAATATGGCATTACGTTCGTCAAAAATGTTCCACTCATATTGAGACGTCACCAGCTTTATAGGTGAAGTGTTACAAACCTCTGTATGGCTCTCGGGACCGCATCGTCGGAAGTCGGGGCCGTAACGGCGAGGGTTCTTTCTCGTGGCTACGCCTGTCGCGAAAAGGAATTCAGAATTTAAGGTCTCACTCGAAAGACTTGCGTGTTGCTCCTGGTTAGATAGAATAGGTCCCCAGTACCCCTTGTTTGTCGTAAAAGGCGACTAAATGGGACGGTTCTTCGGACGAGATCGCAAAAACCGAGGTCCCGTGTCACAGCAGGTGTGGCACGATAAAGATCCCAACCTGCTCAAAGGCCGTAAGCACCGAGCATACACCTAAATTTTGCAGCCCTTCAACGGTAACGGTGACGTCTCCATGTGAGTGAAATATTCTCGAGAGGGACGTTAAACGATATACAACCAACCTACCGAAAGATTTGCAATAGCCGTGTTTCGAGTTCCTCCAGAACACCCGGGAATTTTCGTATTTAGCCACGCCGGTCACGTGATATGAACAAAATGTTCCACAGGGGTACTTCCGGTTAATTTTGTTTACACTGGTAACAAAATTGCATTGACAAAATATAGATTTTGCGGCACAAATCAGATAAAGGATAGCAAGGGATATACATTTAGGAAGATGTGAAAGTTTACCTTTTCCCAAACCCGGGAAAAGCGTTCACGCAGAGGAAACGATGGGTCATTTGTGTAGCAATCACAAATACCTACTGGATTGTGAAAAGTCAATAAAATGACTACAATAACCAATAGTCATGCTAAAAATTCTTCCAATTACATGAGTATATCATAGGAAATCAAACTCCAAAGACTTAATTGTGGCACAAGTATTAGTTGATAAATAATTATTTACAAATTAGACAGCATATTGACTATACCCAAGTAGATAATTTTATCCTCACCCACATATGGCTATACCATTGCACTTAGAAACCCAGTCTAATTCCATCTAAACTAGCTTTGAATAATAAAGCTATTTCAAATACCTATATTGCCTATAATGTTATAGCTAATATATTACTCTTCACTGTATATTGTCATTATTTATGTCTTATATCAATAATTATACATGTTACATGTTTATGTCCATTTTGACCCTGATTTGGTAACGTAAATTCTATTTCACATAGACCCTAGACTGTACTGGACCTAATGTCTGCTTTATGAAGCAGTGCACATTGTGTTTTGTTTAATCATATATAAAATGTCATAATTATAATTTTACCTGTTTGACAGGTTTCACTGAGTCTAATACGTTCTTTTCCTTCCCCCCTCCGGTTACTAGACAGCTGGGCCTTGTGCGAGTTACACGACAACATCGTCTTCTTCTGTTCTTGACGAAGTCTTTCATTGTATTCCGTAGATTAATAGTAGCTTATCAAACGCTCATAAACAAATATGTACTGCATACACCCCAAACTATTACATGTGTATTTCAATTTCATGATGATCGACAAAATTAAGGCTATCTGCACCTTATTAGGCCTACACGAAGTGTCGACTGTTGGTAAACAAAGGTAAACAACGATAAACCGGAAGTAACCCTGTATAACATTTTTGACGCGGTGTGACTAAACACAGAATAAACACTGTGTTCCGGAGGAAATCGAAACACGGCTATTCTTACGAGAGTTTAGCAAAGAAACAAGCACTACCCATTTAACGTCGTAGACTTGACGTGGTAAGGTTTGACTGAGCTCAAGAATCAAAGAGATTAAAAATGTTTTTCGATGTGATGGTCTAATTCTGATAGATAAGATATTATACGTACATTTATAGGATCTAAAATCGTTATTTGAAGAATTAGATGAACGTTTGGAGCCCCAGAAATGCACTTCCTCTTCTTGATAGAATTTGTCTATCAGTGGCTGGATATTTATGTCCTTAGAGTCATACTTAACAATGAATATTGAGGAGCTCGATAGCAGGAAGTAAATTATCACTCCCGCGCAGAAGCCGCACAGAAAGGGCGTTCCCGCTGCCATTGTTATGTCATGTCAATATCTGTAATGTGAAAAAGATATTCAAAGAAACATATATTACATATTCGTTAATGTCATTTGAAAAGTAAATTAAACTAAATCCCGTGGGGATCCGGGTTAGAATAGGTCCTCAGTACCCTTTGCTTGTCGCAGAAGGCGACTAAATGGGGAGGTCCTTTGGATGAGACCGCAAAAACCGAAGTCCCGTGTCACAGCAGGTGTGGAACGATAAAGATCCCTCCCTGCTCAAAGGCCATAAGCGCCGAGCATAGGCCCATATTTTGCAGCCCTTCACCGGCAATGGTGACGTCTCCATATGAGTGAAATATTCTCGAAAGGACGTTAAACAATATTCAATCAATCAATCAACTAAATTGTATGATTATAGCTTACCTCATTGCTAGTTTACATCTTTCCCCCTGAATTTCTTTTTGTAGTAATAATTCAAAATTTGTACAGAATAACAGGGTTTATTGATATACTTTTATACGACCACGCTCATGTGTAGCGAACGCATCCAAACGTCTGTTTACCTACTGTGCTTAACAACCAGAAAACGATGCATGGGCTATACGAGAGTCCATAGTGGAGGTGAAGAAAATCCACGTTTTTCATATATTTTGTACTGGGTCAGTTTCCTATTGTAACGTACACGTGCCTAAAGCTTTTAGTCGATAGAAACGTCCTCTTTGAACATTTCAGTATCAATATATTCTTTACATGTTTGATTGTACACAATAAACTTAGACTATATTATGGGTTTCTAAAGATTTGTTCACGTAATCATATGTATTTTTTTTTTTAAATTATTTGGTCTTCCATTCAAAATTCTAAGTAGGCCTAAATAGTCTGTGAGCAAACTGATAATTTGTAATCTAAATTTGATGTTAAATTGATGTTTCATTATTACTAATTCAAAATTACAAATTATTCATTTTAATTTGAAAATTATTAGCTTATACTAAATATATTTCTGTTTGTACATGTTCTTTCTGTAATGAGAAAGAAGGGGAATGTAACCGGTCAGACAGGGATTTAAACATCGGGCCCCTTGACTTTAAGGAGGTATGCTACCCCGGAGACGATGTAGAGTACCTCCCTAATTCCGGTCTCCATCAGGTACCACTGAACGACACGCCTATCTGGTCGGACCACTGAACGACACGCCTATCTGGTCGGACCGCTGAACTACACGTCTACACGGTATAGGTTGGTACATCTAATCTTAGTTAGACTGCCTTCGTCTATAAGATATGATTGATGTTTTCCGCCACACTGGTGGTGCCCAGTTTTTTATTGGTGGAAGAGAGAACCCAGATACAATGTACCTGGGAAGAGACCACCGACCTTCCGAAAGTAAACTGGGAAACTTTCTCACTTACCGGAGCAAGCGGGATTCGAACCCGCGCCGACAGAGGTGAGAGGTCGTGTGATTTTGAGCGCGATGCTCTAACCACTCGGCCATGGATGCCCCATGAATTAAAACGAAAAGTTGAAAGATGTTGTAGAGCAGTGACGATGGCGCGATTGGCTTCTTTACGCACAAGGAAGGGTGGAATGAATACACAAAGAAATCGCTTAAAATGTTAATTTCTATCTAAAAGGAAGAGGTGATTTGCTTTATAAGAATGTTGTAAGAGGCGAGTGAATGCGGCGGTCCTTCGGATGAGACCGAAAAAACCGAAGCCCCGTATCACAGCAGGTAATCTCTCCCTCCTCAAAGGCCGTAAGCGCCGAGCATAGGCCTAAATTTTGCAGCCTTTCACCGGTAATAGTGATGTCTCTATACAAGTGGGAAAAAAACTCGAGCGGGGCGTTAAATGATTTTAAAACAACCAACCAACACACAGGGTCCTGTGGACCAACCATTAGAGCTCGCTTCATTTCAGGTCGCGGTAGCTCAGTGGAGGTCGTGAATTCGAGCCATGGACATTGGACACGTCAGCGCTAAGGATAAATCTTAATTTGTGTTACTTCATCTACAGCTGGAGACGTCTCAGTATGAGTAACGCGACATACCGAAGTCGTAAAACAGGTAGTGACTGTTTCATCGCCAAACGCTCGGCAACAGGTGTGAATATCACGGGTCTTCGGCGATGACGTTAAAAACGGATTTCCCGTGTCACAGTAGGTGCGACACGCTAAAGAACCCCCACTGCTCAATGGCCGTAAGCACCAAGCATAGCCCTCAATTTGAAGCCCTTCACCGGTCTCCATATGTCAGAGTGAAAACTTCTCGAGAGGGACGTTAAGCAAGATACAATCAATCAGTATGAGTGAAAATTTTTCGATGGGGTCGACGTAAATTAAACAAGCATAAGGTCGTTCCTTGTCCTCCCTAGTAACATGCATATACCCTCACAGAGGGACTAGTCCGTACGTCATAAAGAGGCTTTCTCTGCATGGAAATCCACTGTGTTGTTTAATCAAGGTACTGAAAGTACTGAGAAGAGCTATGCTTGGTTTGTAACGATGCTGATCTATGTACAAGTTGTAATAGCACTTCAAGCATATCAAAACATAAATTTCAATAATTTGCTTCGAGAGCTAAGTAATGGAATGAAGAAAATATTGGAACTATTTTCTAAGCAATTATAAATACATGTTATACTAGCTGCAGAACTGTAGCTCTCTGAAAAAATATTTTGACATAACAGAGAGCTACAGAGCCACCCCTTATAAAAACCTTCGATTTACGGCGCACAAAAAGCTGCGCACGGTTGAGGCCTTATATCGTTGTATTCTTGAGTTGCTGTCTCATAAATTTAATATCAAAAAATTCTTAACATATTTTCCTACTGTACTTGTGTCTAAACATACCTTCAAATATTCATTAACGCCCCATACGACCTGAAAACTCCCAGCTTCAAATGATTTCGTTTGTTGACGTAGCCATGTTAGGTAGCCGGGTCGTATGGGGCTTTAATGATTATTTGAAGGTATGTTTAGACACAAGTATAGTAGGAAAATATGTTAAGAATTTTTTTATATTAAATTTATGAGACAGCAACTCAAGAATACAATAAGTCCTCAACCGTGCGCAGCTTTTTGTGCGCCGTAAATCGAAGGTTTTTATAAGGGGTGGCTCTGTAGCTCTCTGTTATGCCAAAATATTTTTTCAGAGAGCTACAGTTCTGCAGCTAATGATATACTAGCATTTAAGATGGTGATTTCCTTATTTAAAAATGAGGAACATTTTTTATGAAATGGATGGATGAAAAAGTGATGATAAAAAACAGTTATTATAAAATTAAGGAATGCAAAAGTAACAATTGGGCAAACAAGGACCCCTGGTCATACCAGAGGTGGGATCATCTGCCCGGGAGAAGTACGGCCAGTCACACCCTCCATGAGCCCTTTATCTTGATCAGATAAACAGTAATCTGTAGTCAAATTCAGTGTTTAAAGAACGGCCTAACAATCGATATAAAACACGTCAGACAGTATTTGACTCAACGACAGGTTGCATTGGCAAACTAGATTGTTATAACCATGGATGGGATCAATTATATTGAACTGTAATTAAATACTTTCAGTTACATTGATCATTTTGTCAATTACTTGCAATAGCCATGATGGTCTAGAGGTAAAACGTTCGCCCCGCATGCAGAAGGTCAGGGTTCGAATCCCGGCCGCCACAGACCTAAGTCGTTAAAACAGGTAATGACAGTTCCATCACCAAACGCTCGACATCAGGTGTGAATGTCACGGCTCCTCGGAGATGACCTTAAAAACTGATGTTTTCAGCACCCACTGAACATTATGATTGATTGATTGTATCTTGCTTAACGTCTCTCTCGCGAATTTTCACTCATATGGAGACGTCACCAAGACCGGTGAAGGGCTTCAAATTTAGGCGTATGCTCGGCGCTTATGGCCATTGAACAGGGGGGATCTTTATCGTGCCACACCTGGTGTGACACGGGACCTCGGTTTTTGCGGTCTCATCCGAAGGACCGCCCCATTTAGTCGCCTCTTACGACAAGCAAGGGCTACTGAGGACCTATTCTAACCCGGATCCCCACGGGATTTGAACATTATGATGAATATTTATACATGTATATACTACTCAAAATTTGAAAAGGATCACTAGGTTATATGTGTGTAATTTACCAATAACATAACAAAAGACATAAATTTGACTCCGAAACGTGTTTACTCAGGTTATGAATGAAAATTCATGAACGGCATGAACTTTTATCAATACGGAATGCTTGAAATCTGATAACAACACCAAAAGGCATTTCATTACAAACTGTTAACAGCAAACCAGAGAAAGAATTACATGTACACAGTTTTTGGGGATAGTCCATCATTACACTTAGTCGATGAAGTGTCAATACCGGGTATGGCCTCCCCTTGCATCAATGACGGCTTGACAACGTCGACCATGCTGCTAATAAGCACCCGGATGTTTCCAATGGGAAGGTTGTTCCACTCTTACACGAGGGCGTTTCCGAGCTCTGCCAAAGTCGTGGGTTGTGCTCTACGGCGTGAAAGGGCAACCTGCAGCATGTTCCAGACATGCTCAAGCGGGTTCAAGTCCGGCGAGCGTGCTGGCCAGTCCATACGGATAATAGTCTCCTGCTGAAGGTACTGCTCCACCACCATGGCGCGATGGGGACGGGCGTTATCATCCATCAGGATGAACTCAGGGCCAACAGCACCAGCGTAGGGTCTGACGTAAGCATCGAGGATCTCATCCCGGTACCGCACCCCCGTCATTGTTCCTCTCTTCAGGTCATGAAGATATGTTCTTCCATACCTGCTGATTCCACCCCAGACCATGATGGAACCACCACCATAACGGTCATGTTCACTGATGTTGGCATCATGGAAACGTTCACGTTGTCGTCGCCACACTCGGTGCCTCCTGTCTGTAAAGTCCAAACAATACCTGGACTCATCGGTGAACTGAACTTGAACCCAATCGTTCTGTGTCCAAGTGACATGATCTTCAGCCCAGCCCAATCGCTCCCGCCGGTGTCGAACAGTCAGAGGGACTCGAACGCATGCCCTTCTCGAGTTAAGACCTGCATTGTGAAGCCGATTCCGTATCGTCTGAGTGGAAACATTCACCCCCGAGGCGTTCAGGAGGTCGTTACGTAGACTGGTTGCTGTCCAGAAAGGATGGCGTCGTGCCTGAAGAGCCACAAAAAGATCTTGGCATTGGGTTGTCGACCTCTGACAACCACCCCCATGTCGGTGTGCTGCTGTACCAAAAATTTGCTGTCGTTCCAGGCCCTGTTTACAACGCTCTGGCTGACGTTTAGTGCATTTACAACATCACGTTGTGAATAGCCAGCGTCAAGCATTCCAATACATCTGCCCAGTTGTTCTGTCGTCAGGCGACACCTTACACGTTGAGGGGGCATTGTGTTGATAAACGTAGTGTAAACACTCAAGTGAGTTTGAAATTTTAGAAAGAATCAGACACCGATGCCTGAGTGAAAATCGTGCAATGGTAGCAAAATCATAAACTGTGATGAGAAACGCATTTCCCATGGCATGAAATGCACGTGCAAGTTTGTTGAAGACGTTTTTGATTTCACTTGGACACAATATTGCCAGTTATGCAGTTATTAATTTTTAAACAGAAAAATATCTATGATCCTTATCAAATTTTGAGTAGTATATATTATGTATTATGACATTGTGTAACAATGACTTCTTTATAGGTATAATCTTTTTTAAAATCACATTAAAGAAAATTTTGGATGTAAATATTCTAAACGTCGTTTATTGACTAAATTTATTATCGGAATACAAATAAAGAAAACAATAGCACATCAAGATAAAGTAAGTCTTTGGACATCGTCACGTGGTTGATGTAAACGTATACGGTACCAATTTGGATGCACCAGATGCGCATTTCGGCAAATAATGTCTCTTCAGTGATGCTCAACCGAAATGTTTGAAATCCGAAATAACTATGAAGTTTTAGAGCTAAATATAGCCAAAAACAGCGTGCCAAAAGAGTGGATCCAAATTCGTCCAAGGATAAGAGCTATGCATGAGGGAGATAATCCTTAATTTTGAAATGAATTTCTAAATTTTATAACAGCAATTAAATATACATCCGTATTTTCAAGCTAGTAACGAAGTACTTAGCTACTGGGCTGTAGAGACCCTCGGGGACTAACAGTCCACCAGCAGAGGCCTCGACCCAGGGGTCATAATGTAAAACTTATACGGTACCAATTTGGATGCACCAGATGCGCATTTCGACAAATAATGTCTCTTCAGTGATGCTCAACCGAAATGTTTGAAATCCGAAACAACTATGAAGTTTTAGAGCTAAATATAGCCAAAAACAGCGTGCCAAAAGAGTGGAGCCAAATTCGTCCAAGGATAAGAGCTATGCATGAGGGAGATAATCCTTAATTTTGAAATGAATTTCTGAATTTTATAACAACAATTAAATATACATCCGTATTTTCAAGCTAGTAACGAATGTTTGAAGTATATAAAAAAAAGGGGGGGGGGAGAAAGAAGGAAAACGACCACTTGAATATACATGTATATTACTAGTAGTGTGAATCCGCAAAATAGACTTAAATCCACAAAACACCACAGGTCAGAAGTCAACTGCTGTGTATATTCTAGTCTACTTCCTGAAAATCTCAGCACACAGGTCAGAAGTCAACTGCTATGTGAATTATTCCTCACTTCTGAATCTTGTGTACATAACTTAAGGTTAGGTACCATGTCACGAGCCTATAGGCTTCTTTACATGTATTTAATTTAGTTCTCAGAATTGTTCATAGTTGGTGTATTGTAGCTTTTGCATAATGATGTGCCTACTGGTTCCTTATCTTTCAGGGTTGTGATGTTGATGTGTTATAATAGGTAGCTACCTCTTTGTGTGGGGGTTGCAAACATGTTTTTGCCTTTTGTGGCTGATGGTTTTTGTATTGTATATATTATTCG
The DNA here is from genome assembly GCF_947568905.1 of Ostrea edulis. NCBI lineage: Eukaryota > Metazoa > Mollusca > Bivalvia > Ostreida > Ostreidae > Ostrea > Ostrea edulis. The sequence goes on along the minus strand of NC_079173.1, from coordinate 23,916,606 downwards.
ATGATTTTAGATATTTTATTTTGTCAAGTTTATAATTTTAGTTATATAACAGGGAAGATCACTTTATCATATTCAGGAATTTTTTTTATAGAAGCAACTTGTGCTGTCAGTATTGTCTAGATCTCCCCTCAGCTTGTTTTTGTTATCATTATATAGAATGATAATATTTGTTTATTGTCGTCTAATAAATAACAATATTTCACACAATACTGATGTTATGTTATGTTTATTGTTCCATCATTATATGGAACTTCGAAAGGTGAAGGTAGCGAACAGTGATCAATCTCATAACCCCTACAAGCAATACAAAATAGATAGTCAGGCAAACACGGACCCCTGGACACACCAGAGGTGGGATCAGGTGCCTAGGAGGAGTAAGCATCCCCTGTCGACCGGTCACAACCGCCGTGAGCCCTATATCCTGTTCAGGTAAAGGAGTTATCCGCAGTAGATTCTATAGACACCAGTAGAAATGAATAATGTTGTCTATTTCAATTGTCAGGTGTAATACTTCATTTAGAGAGTATAGTTCAAAAGGAAATCGATCTCCAAATAAGCAGAGAGAACTAAAACTGTTTGGATAACATTATGATAGATTTGGTGTTTCATACATTCCAGATACTGCGGATGGGTATGAAATGCACATAAAAGAACACTTGTAACATCTGTGATTGCAAGGCAATATGGCGAGTTTATAAAGTTTTCAAACTGTCGGAAGAAAATCCATTAAACCAAGGTTGTATTCCCCTTAGTGTCAAAGGTTTTGGTGACAGCTGTAGAATAAACACGGATTATTAAACTTTGCCACTCAGCAATGTAGCTTTTTGATTTCAAATCATAATTCTATCCCGAAAAAATTAAGTTACATAAATCTGCATTTCATTGTTTTATTGTTGGTCTATGTTCCAGTTGAGGATGTTTCACTCATATATAGTGACATTGCGGACTATACAGATGAAGTGAGCACTATTTTGAATTATGCATAATTTTGATAGATGCATGGCTCTAAAGGTCGTAGCAGTGAGGGCTCTTTATCGGTTTTAAGGTTACATCCAAAAGATTCATCCATTGTTTGTTTGTTTGATTTACGTCCCGTCGAGAATTTTTCACTTATATTGAGACGTCGCCAGCTGAAGTGAAAATACCACAAATTCATACCTATGCTTAGTGCTCATGACCGTAGCAGTGAGGGTTCTTTATCGTGACAACGCCTGTTGCGAAACGGGACCTCCATTTTTAAGGTCATATCCGAAAGACCCGTGATTCTCACTTCAAAATTCCGAGCAATTGACGAAGGAGCAAATCACTACCTATGTTTACTTCTTAGGTTTGAAACGGCCATGAAACTAGCGGTGCTCGAACTCACGACCTCACGGTTGCGAAGCTAACGCTCTACCACTGAGCTACAGTGACCATTGAATATACATGTATATCCGTTTGATTAATGTCCCGTCGAGAATTATTCACTCATATTGAGACGTCACTAGCTGTAGGTGAAGTGCCACAAATGTGGTCCTATGCATAGCTCTCTGGGCCGTAGCAGTGAGGTTCGCCTGTCGCGATATGGGACCTCCGTTTTTAAGGGCATACCTTCTCACTTCTAAATGCTGAGCGTTTGGCGAAGTAGCAATCACTACCTATGTTAACGTCATAGGTTTGACGCGGCCTTGGCTCTAGCAGGGCTCGGGCTCACGATCCCCCGGTTATGAGGCGAACACTCAACCACTGATCGACCAGTTATATATCCATAGACGGTCAGTAACAAACCTTATAAGTAATGATACCTAGTGAAAGGATTTCGTGCAATTAATATGGGTAAACTTCAGGAACTGGATAGGCTCGTAAATTACCAATTATAAGCTCAATGTATATACAATTCTACCCAGATGCACATCTTCATCGAACGTCGAAACAATAGGAATATCGAACATTTTTCGTTAATGAGGTCATCCGAGTCGGGATATTCCCGAACAACGTCGATCGTTGTCTGTACATACTTATAATGTATTCAACAAGTCTCTATGAAACTACTGTACTATAATTTAAACAATTCTGCAGGTAAACAGGAATTTTAAAAATCTGGAAAATGTCCCCATCTCTTTGAGTCCATATAGGGGTGGGGTAAAATCCCCACGAAGAACAAGTCAGCTGCTAGTAGTACTGTCTTTAAAAAAAAAATCTTCGTCATTTATCCTGAACATTTACAAGACAAAATCCTCTTTATCTATAAAACAAAATCCTTTTTTTCAAACTTGGCGACTCGTTGCAATGGCAGCTGAAGTGTAGTGGAGTTTTCGGTGTCAAATTGCATGTACATGTGCCACTGTATAAAGTTTGAAGAAAATTATACACATAGTAAAGTAGCTCACGTGATTTTCATACACAGAGTAAAGTAGCTCACATGACTTTCATGAAGAGTAAAGTAGCTCACGTGACTTTTAAACAGAGTAAAGTAGCTCACGTGACTTTCATAGAGTAAAATAGCTCATGTGACTTTCATACAGAGTAAAGTAGCTCACGTGACTTTCATACAGAATAAAGTAGCTCACGTGACTTCCATACAGAATAATGTAGCTCACGTGACTTTCAGGCAGAGTAAAGTAGCTCACGTGACTTTTATTCAGAGTAAAGTAGCTCACGTGACTTTCATACAGAATAAAGTAGCTCACGTGACTTCCATACAGAGTAATGTAGCTCACTTGACTTTCAGGCAGAGTAAAGTAGCTCACATGACTTTCATACAGAGTAAAGTAGCTCACGTGACTTCCATACAGAGTAAAGTAGATCACGTGACTTCCATACAGAGTAAAGTAGATCACGTAACCTGGGAAAAGAGTAAAGTAGCTCACATGACTTTCATAGAGAGTAAAGTAGCTCACTTCCATGCATGTTCCTTTTTATTCGAAAACCATGCAAATATCGTCCATGCAATAATCATACGAAAAATCTTGATCAATCGCTCCGGTGATCTATAATTGATATTGGTCTGCGTCTGTCTGTGAGCTTTGACAATCGAACATTTTTAACTTCCTTTTGACATCTGTCCTTAAATTATTTTCTTTCAAATTTGGTATGAAGCATCTTTGGGACACTTGGGACATACATTGTGAATTTCAGGACTCTTGTGTCTCCGGGGCTTTAGTGGCGGGGCAAAAACTGCCAAAAATTAGCCAATTAAGAAAAATCTTCTCTACAACTACATGGCATTAACAGTGCATGTATATGACGTCAACTCTGTAAGGTCCCGTGGGGATCAGGTAGGAGTAGTCCCCAGTACCCCATGCATTAACAGTACATGTACATAAGACGTGAACTCTCTAAGAAAAATTAAATGCATTGTCATATAGACCAGGAAGACCTTTACCAAAAAAACATTTCTTGATCCCCAAGGGTAGGGGTTCTGCCTCTAGTGTGAGGCCAAATTTGGCATATAGTGTTTATGTGTCAAACTTTCTTTAAACATAGAAGGAGCAGGTCGCCCTTTATCAAAATTGGAAATTTCATGATACCAGAGATGAGGGTTTTGGTACCAGGTTGGGGTCAAAATGGTCATTTTGATGAAATGTCTCTATAACTTGAAAGACTTTTTTTTTATTTTGCTGATACTATATAAAAACTAAATGCTTATTTAGGAAAAGCAGAAAGGGGTGTAACAAAAATGTGGATCTCGTAACTCCAGGGGTGTAGGTTCCAAGTAAGGACGGAGTCAGTATGGTCAGATACTGTTAATGTCCATTACATTTAATAAACTTCTTCTAGATAAAAGTAAACTGAATATTTAGGAGGAGCAGAAATTGTTATAGCAACTTGCCTCTGTCCACAGTCGGTATGAATTTCATGATTCCGGTCCCCGGGCGGGGTTAGGTGTTCAGACTCTAGGATGTGTCCTAACTGGTTACATGCATATAATTTAAACAATTTTTGAAAGCTTTCTTAAATACTTGTGTTGATATTTCATAAATAGTTAATAAAAATTTGAAGAAATGCTGAAAGGCTTCTACCAAAACTTTAAAATTTTCTGACCCCATGACAAGGAATCGTAACTCTGGAGCAAGCCCAAATGGCCGTACTAGTGTTTCATGTAATGTGTTTTACTATTCTCATTTTTACTTGCCTCCCGTAGAAACCGGGTTAGAATAGGTTCTCAGTACCCCTTGTTTGTCGTAAGAGGCGACTAAATGGGGCGGTTCTTCGGATGAGATCGCAAAAACCGAGGCCCCGTGTCACAGCAGGTGTGGCATGAGAAAGATCCCTCCCTGCTCAAAGGCTGCAAGCGCCGAGCATAGGCCAAAATTTTGCAGCCCTTCACCGGCAATGGCGACGTCTCCATATAAGAGGGACGTTAAACAATATTGAATGAATCAAGCTTTACTTGCACGGAATGCATATTTAGCAAGAGCGGGAAGGCGTCTACTATAATTATAAATTTCAGGATTCCTAGAGTAAAACTTCTGACTCTAGCTTGGATCCAATGTGGTCTGATAGTGTTTTAACATATATTTTGTAAATTCTTCCGTCAGTATGAGCACTTTCGGGGGGGGGGGGGGGTTAGCTTGAAAAATACATCTTGTTTTATACTGCTGCTGAATACTAGAATTTAGGTTATATATGCAGTTATGATAAATTACGTAGCCCTTTGAGCTTCTGTTACTCAAGTGACGGATAAGGTCGATGGGCCTCATACAAGTATTACATGTACTGTATATGAAAGGTATATATATATATATATATATATATATATATATATATATATAAAGCACTAAAGAACCAACAACATTCAGTATCCAAAACTGTCGGATCTATATTAAATAGATACAATGGTCAGGGAAAATAATTATATAAAACACTAGAATGACCAACGACAAGAACAATTGGAATTGTCAAATTTTCGGGACAATCTTTCCCTTCGTCAGGACGTGAAAGGATTACATTATGGAGAAAACACAAATATAATTAACAAAAAGCACTAAAGCTACACTACAAAACTAGCTAAACACTTTTCCAACGGATTACATGTTGCAGGCTTTTTGTTATATATATATATATATATATATATATATATATATATACTAGCTTGTGATAATATGTTGAAATATTTAATATTTATACTACATTGAACTTTGTAGACATTAAGAACCACAGAACTACAAAGCTTACAATATATAATTTATGATTTCATGTATTTCTCATTTTCAAACACAAAAAACATCTTAATATCATTTTCTGCAAATTTCATTTGATATCCCAATCCTGGTGAAAATCACAGTTTGCATCTTGAATTATCACCTGATATAGATATATATTAATTCATCACAGTAAACAGGTGGTTCAGAAAAATAAGTCGAAAAAGCGAAAAGTTTGACCGACACCTGACGTGCACACAATTCAGATAAATGACAATTTTTGGACAAAATCACAACTTAAATGACCTTAAAAGGACAACCGAATTTCGCTTAAAGTTTTACTTACGCTTAACATGAGGTTAGTCCCACTGTCTTACGTTTATAACTTAACCAATCAGATTTCTGTTTGTTTCGTAGAACGGTCCATGTGGTTACTGGTACTGTTGACGTTGTAAACACATTATTAATTGGTCTGTAGTGTCTTATGATAGATGATTCTGGTGTTATCAAATCGATACCGATTTTTGTGCACATCTGCCTAAGGCATTGAAATGTGTGATCGTTATCCAAACAGGCACAGGAAAATCTTTGTTGTTGTCAATTTGTAATGATTTCTGTGTGTGAAAATCGATTCATTTTAAACTGTATATCATTCAATGTTTTTAAAATGTACAGAATTGCTTTAATGTATACGTAGCTGAATTAATGTTAAAAAATTATTAACTTTCCATTAATTGCATGCTTGAAAACATTAGCATGCATAAGAAATCATTGAGAAGATTATTCAAAAAGGAGATATAGAGGGAACCCATTAATACATTCGGCGCTATGTACAATGTATTGGTGGAACCACTTGCACATGCGTATCATATCATTCAAGTCCGGTATATAGATGGAGCATATCCAGTTAACTTTGCTATCTGAATTCTTTTTATTCTTTTGTTCCTCAAACGTATAATCTGTTCTTTTTGGACTGTTATCATCATTGAGCACTATGCGTCTATAAATAGCCCAGTGTGCATGAGGGGAATCCCAACATGATGTACTTAACTCAGACGCAACTGTCTAGATTTAGGAAATGCAACGGACCATGCAGACCCGGATTTGAACTCGGGGCCCCTTGAATCTCAGTCTGATTAAAACCACATCATTGATCCGCTGCGATAGCTGATGTCGTTAATAAAGTATCAGCGACATCATAATATTGGAGCGAATCAAAGATCTGGTTTTAAGGAAGTTATCCTCTGATCTTCTGAGCACAACTACGCAGGATGCTATAATAAAGTATTTACTGGTTCAATACTGATCCCACTAGTGCAAACGTATCACACATCGATTACTGATCCCTATCCAGTTGGGGGAAAAATGTTTCAATTCAAATTTTGAAAGGGTTTTGCAGGGACTATATTTTGTGGCGGAAGGATTAATTAATCAAAAAGTTCTAAATGTGCGTGATATTACACTTTCTGTTTCATCTAATATATCTTATATTTTTATACTCGTATACGTGTATTTCAGTTTTATAATTTATTATACAAGTAGTTGAGACTTGAAACTAGATCAAATGTTGTAATTTATCAATTTGGTTGATTAAAATGACTTTATGCCCAAACACCCCATGGTTTACAGACGATCTTCATTCTGCCAAGAGAGATCGTCGGAGGGCTGAACGGATAATGAGACAAACAAAATTGTCTGTCCACAAGGAATCATTGAACGAGAAGTGTATCCAGGTTACTAAACTCTTGCTACATTGTAAAACGCGGCACTACAATAGCGAAATTCAGGAATTAGACAGTGACTCGAAACAACTATTCAAACTTGCAAACAATCTTATGGGAAATACAAATGTGTCCGTTTTATCTGTTCATAGTAACGAACTCGATCTTGCATCCAAATTTGGTGAATACTTTATTTTTAAAATTCAGAAAATTAGAGACAGTCTATGTTCTTCGAGCACGTCCCCTTCTATGGAAGTAATTCTTCGCGCTGACATTAAGTTTGATGGTTTTCCTTTGGCAGTGTTTCAATCATAGTCGCTTTCTGAGGTGCGTGATATTATCAGTGGTGCGCCAACAAAGTCTTGCGAATTAGACCCAATATTCACAAAAGTTTTAAAACGATGTTTGGAGTGTGTTTTACCAATCATTACTGAAATTATTCACAAATCTTTCTTGGAATCAAACGTGCCATCGGATATCAAAAAGTTTATATAAAGTACGACCATTATAATTAAGCGCCAGGACTTGACAAGGATGATTTAAAAAATACAGACCTGTATCAAACTTTTGATACAAACAAAAAGCAGTGACAGCCCGACTTGAAAAACATCTGAACGCTCACGAGCTTCACGACCAATCTGCCTACCGTAATTATCACTCCACAGAAACGGCTCTATTACGGGTTCACCATGATATTACCTCTGCATTGGACGGAAATTCATTTGTTGCACTCGTGATGCTTGATCTTTCAGCCGCATTCGACGTCATAGACCATAGTATTCTGATCAGACGTATGAAGTATGCTTTTGGTATCACGGGGTCGACTCTGTCATGGATCAAGTCTTATCTCGCTGGTCGATGTCAACAAATTGCTGTGGGATCTACGGTATCCAAAAAGTTCCTACACCAATTTGGTGTTCCACGGGGATCTGTATTAGGACCTCGTCTATATTGCATGTTCTCCAAACCAGTCGGAGAAATTTGAGGATAACATGTGTTACCATTGCTTGATGATAAATTCAAACGACAACTGGGACAGCATTGCAGACAGACTTCAACAGTGTCTTTCTGATATCGACAACTGGATGCAAAACAACATACTACTTGAAAATAAATCAGGGAAAGACAGAACTTATTATCTTTACACCAACACGTAAATCTCGTGAATTCTCAGGATATCAACTGGCTTTCGGTGGATCTGTCGTCACTAGTGCTTCATGTTTATTTTTAAGGAGGAATACCAATGAATAATACGTCAGAGTTCTTTTGATATGTATAGATGAAAAGTGAAGGATGTATACAATGCTATTTTGAAATTGAAAACATTTAAATTTACTTTATTCAGTAAAAAAATTGCAATTTTACTTATTTTAGTCAAATCAATCTGGAAATAAAATCAAAACCCCAGCTGGATTCGAACCCACGATCTTGGGCAAAAGCAATGCATTATTATTGCTAATATTTATGTTTTCACTAATGTTTTAAAAGCAAATCAGTCATTCTGACATTGTAGTTTACCTCCCTAAAAGAACAGTTGAAAAAATTCTGACAATCTTTTTTTTTTTTTTTTTTTTTTTTTTCTTCCCGTTTTCTCAAATACCGTTTTTATCCGGAAGAAATAATTTATGAGTCGTTGATGAAAGGGAGACCACTCTGATTTAGGCATAGCATCATGGAACTCGAAAAAGCTAATGCGTTGAAAGTGACAAACAAGACTGCAGCAATTGATATTTTATACAATATAGGTAATTTCTTTTGTTTTCTTTAGTGTAGAATGAATGTTCTGAAATACCGAATATTTGAAGTTTTTTAAATAATGAACATTTGTATCTGTAAGGCAGTTTGCCGGTCTTCAATTTTGCAAATTCATTGTCATTTTTCTTTTTCTTTTTAATGAAATCGTATCTATATTTTTTATTATTCCAAATGTAGACAAATTTATTAACTTAGTCCTAGTAATGTCGAATTCTACAGTATACCTAAATGAAAGACAAAACTTGTTATGATTCAAGATGTTGCCCGAATTTCCTCTAAACTGTGTTTACTATTTGCAGTGAAGAGAAATGTTGATACAAGTAAAGACACTGAGATCAAGACCAAGGAGCAGGCGATCCTGGATTTAGGACAACTACTAGCAGAAACAGGACAGGCTGAAGGTATGTAGACAAGTCAATCATACATGTGAGAAAGCTTCTCATCTGACATGATCAAGGGTTTATTTCTACCATTGTTACAATGAATCCAGAGTCCATGGAAATGATGCGTTAAATTGGGAAATTTTTTAAAGAAGCATTTTTTCTTCTTCAATTTTTATTGATTTATTCAGCACAAAATAATCTTTTTCAAATTTTTCCACTTTGAACATTTTATGCATCAGTTTTGAAGTTTCCCCCAATTTTATGGACCCTTGACCCAGCGTTAAAATGATAGGAAAACCCCTGTCACAGACTTGAAAATGTGGGAGAAAATATTATGAACCCCTGTATTTTAGTCAAAAAGAATGATGTGGGTTTTTTCCTGTGCAAAAGTAACACTAAACTTGGGCAGACAGTAAAATTGTCTTGTGTTTTCTGGTTTCATTTCATTTTTGTTTTGTTTCTTTTGATTGCAGAGCTTGCTGGTCTGATAAAATTCACTCGGCCATTCCTGGCTCTGGTCAGCAAGGCTAAAGCAGCCAAACTAGTGAGGGGACTGGTGGACATGTTTCTAGATATGGAGGCCACCACTGGAAAAGAGGTAACTGTAGAGCCCTAAAGACCCCCAATTTAGTTATTCCAGTTCCTCTGAAGTGTGCATGGAATACTTATTGCAGGAAATACTAAATGGCTTGTATGGAACCCTGCAGGTTTGTATGGAATGATATGAAACATATTTTAAAGTGTATTTGTAGTAGCATGACAGGGCCTGTGTCTCAGAATATGTACATATAAATGAAATATAAAGATTCGGGTCAATTTAAAGGGAAAGGCAACCCTAACCACATATTTGCTTTTATGAATAAAGTATTACTTACTGGTATCGTAATTGACGGTCTTTAACAACAAAAATTCTTGATTAACAATTAAATCAATATTAATCTATCATGTATTTTAAATTACCCGTCGCTAAAAGAGTGGCCATTGAAGTATAATTTGTGACGTCACACCGTCTATTCCGGTTTATTTCATCAGCGTAAACATGACAAGTCACGAACAGTTAAGTTTGGAGCTGTATAGATTTGAGCCTGTTCTTTCGCAAGAAGAAATTGTGAAAAGAAGACGTTCGGTCGAGTCGTAGACAAGGCAGACAGTAAACATTCTTCATACAAATGTCTTGAACCTCAACTTGTCATTACGCAAATGATGGATCCACAGTTTACGCAGTCTTTTCTTTTCAAATGACTTGGTGGAGTCGGGAATTTCGAAAAAAAAAAAAAAAAAAACAACCTTTATTCACATCTCCCCTTCGCATTAGTGTAATTAACTGCTTGCCAGGAAGGCATCAACCTATTTATTCGTAAAATCTACCACATACACAACTTTGATGATCTCACGGGTGCTTGGGTTCAGGACATGTAATTCAAAATAAGCCCTTTTAAAAAAAATACCCTCACTGGTTATTATAAGTTCTGTTATAATAACCAGTAAGGGTATTTTTTCCCATTATTTTGGACTTTATGGGTATGCAAGACGTTGTTGACATTCATTAGAAATATTTTCAAGCTTAGCTTATTTGGGGGGGGGGGGGGGGTCCTTAACCCAAGCACCTGTGGATGATCTTAGAATCTCATCAAAACCGGAATAGACAGTGTGACGTCAAACTTATTGATTTTTTGGTCTTGAATACAAAAGAGTTTCACATCATGGCAGCATTTATAGATAGCGGGAATTTCAATTTTTAACGTTTTCAAATTAGTACTGAAGCTTATCTAGGCTGTATATCAACAGAATAGTATGGCAAATCTTTATCATATAATTAATCCTATCATTTATCATGTAAAAAAAAATTGGGTTGCCTTTCCCTTTAAAATTTAAGAAAAGAAATTTTTTTTTTATAAAAACCAACAAAAAAGAAAACTAACATATGAGAAAGTGAAGATAACGAACATTAATCAGTCTCATAAATCTTATAAAGAATACATAATTGAGAGTAGGGCAAACATAGATGAGAGATGGGATCATGTGCCAAGGAAGAGTAAGCATCCCCTGTTGACCAGTCATACCCATTGTGAGCCCTCTATTTTGATCAGATACATGTAAATGGAGTAATCCGTAGTCAAAATCAGTATGTAAAGAGAACTGCCTAACAATTAGTATGAAGAATGTCAGACAGCATTGGACCAGGTTACCTAAGTTAATGAGAAGTTAAATTTGCAAAATGCAGACTTCAATTGACATTGTTGAAACCCTTGTAACATGGACAGCTTATTTGTTAGTAGTTTGAATTAATTCTAAAAAGATCTCTATTTTTTTTTTTTTATTTCTAGGTCCAGCTTTGTCAGGAATGTATAGACTGGGCCAAAGATGAAAAGAGGACTTTCCTAAGACAGGCTTTAGAGGTAACATCCAGATATGGATCTTTCTGTTTCAAGTTTCATGTCTGTTAACACAGTGATAGTGGGATTGATACAAAACTACAGTATTCTAGATTAATGTAGATTTCTTAGGAAGGATACTATATTATGATATGCTAGTACTTATGCCCAGTTCACACGGATGCGCATTTAATGCAAAGTAAAATAATTCTTTGTGATAATGGTTGACATAATTGTTTTTGCATGCATTGATGTATATATATAGAATGAAAAATGTGATTTTGCATCACATCAATTAACATGAACATTAATCAGTTAATCACATCTTGCTAATTGCAAGGAATATGCAGAAACTCCAACAGATACATGCATATATTTCACAATTTTGATTTTATGCTCATAGATAGTTTATACAGAATATGGTCTGATTTGATAAAGCCTGTTATTCTATTCTTGTAGCATTACATTAGTGATTTTAAGGATGATGGTTGAACTTATTTTCTTCATCTTTTTAAGGCAAGACTTGTTGCTCTGTATCATGGAACACAGCAGTTTACAGAAGCACTTCAGTTAGGTAAGGAGGGGAGGGTGTGGCTTGTGGAGCAATTAGGTAAGGAGGGGAGGGTGTGGCTTGTGGAGATAATTAGGTAAGAAGGGGAGGATGAGGCTAATGGAGACAATTAGGTAAGGAGGGGAGGGTGTGGCTTGTGGAGACAACTAGGTAAGAAGGGGAGGATGTGGCTAGTGGAGACAATTAGGTAAGGAGGGGAGGGTGTGGCTTGTGGAGCAATTAGGTAAGGAGGGGAGGGTGTGGCTTGTGGAGACAATTAGGTAAGGAGGGGAGGGTGTGGCTTGTGGAGACAATTAGGTAAGGAGGGGAGGGTGTGGCTAGTGGAGCAATTAGGTAAGGAGGGGAGGATGTAGCTTGTGGAGACAATAAATCTGTCTCTCTAAGGGGGGGACTCAAAAAGAGCTCTGAGCTCATCTTATTGGTATGGCCTCAGAGCTTGGTATATCAATATTGATGGCCACAGTGTGATGCTTTTGTTGAACAACCTTAATATCCTGTCTTTAAGATTATAAACAATTTTGGTGCTAATGGATGATACCGATTTGTTCCAGGAATCAACCCACAGTGAGATTCAGAATTCCGGCAAAAAAAGTTATCAATTTGAGGTCACCTTTTTGTCTATGTGCACGCAAATATCTCCATATCATAAAGTTTCTGAATTTCACTGACAACGGGGTTGTAGTAATTTTTTTTTTTAAATTAGATGATTTAGTTGGCAAATAACACTGTTTTCTCATTTTTGTGGCCAATTTTGACAGTACTTTCCCTTCAAAGAGCATGATGGTAGTTGTTCCCATGGACAAATTAAACATTTTCAGATTTGTTGTGAATTGCAGATGCATTATCACAATGAAATTTTCATGGGCAGCACTACCATGAGGATGAAATGTTGAACTATAACCAAATAAGAATAATGAAAAAGAAGGGAAATACTGTAAAATGCTGTACCTGCTTATGTTTGAAGGGGGGGGGGGGGGGTATCATGCCAGTTTATATTGATTTGCACACAAGTCTTCTGAAAAGCAAAAGATATTTTTCACAATAAATATTGTATATATGCAGCGATTTTTTTCCTTATATAACTGGTACTGATAAACGGTACCATTCCCAATGCCAAAAACCATTGATTTTTCCCAATTTTGAGACTAAAAATTCCCAATTTACTTGCCGAAAAATAGACCGCTGACATCGTAATTTACTTAGTCTGAAACGTTGTACAAGTTAACTAAAATGTTAACTTCCAGTATTAAATCGAAAGTACACATCATGGCAGTGCGCGTGTTTTGTAGAGCTACGAAGATTCTAAAACAAGGCTACGACGATTCCTTATGTATCACAACAGCAAATATTACCGTAAAAAAGTTTTTAAAGTGATGACTACTTCTTGTTTTGTTCTCTTTTTTCTTTTCTTTTAGTTGAAATCATTTGCCGATACATTGGTAGAAAATTCCCAATTTGTTCGATATTGACGCTATTTTTCCCAATTGAATGGGTACCAGTGGATAGAAAAAAATCGCTGATATGTTAGGAGTACTGAGGAATATTAAAGTGTTCTGATGCTTTATCATATTGGGGGGGGGGGGGGGGGGGGGGGGGGGGTTTACAAAAATTCCAGCTTTGAAGAGTCAGGTGTCAAACTTTATAAATATAGTAACATTGATACTGATTGTAATAATGATATTCAATGTATGTATATCAAGAGACTGGTGTTTGTATATACACATGCCTTGCACCTGTACCTGTATATGTTTCCACAGCTTCCTCGCTTTTGAGAGAATTGAAGAAATTAGACGACAAAGCTCTATTGGTTGAAGTCCAGCTACTAGAGAGCAGAATATACCACTCTCTATCCAACCTACCGAAAGCCAGGTATGTAGTTCTCTATCCAACCTACCGAAAGCCAGGTGTGCACTTCTCTATCCAACCTACCGAAAGCAAGGTTTGCACTTCTCCATCCAACCTACCGAAAGCAAGCTACACACTTCTCTATCCATCCTACCAAAAGCAAGGTGTGCACTTCTTTATCCAACCTACCGAAAGCAAGGTGTGCACTTCTCTATCCAACCTACCGAAAGCAAGCTACACTCTTCTCTATCCAACCTACCAAAAGCAAGGTGTTCACTTCTCTATCCAACCTACCAAAAGCCAAGTACGCTCTTCTCTATCCAACCTACCGAAAGCAAAGTGTGCACTCTTCTATCCAACCTACCGAAAGCAAGCTACACACCTCTCTATATAACCTACCAAAAGCAAGCTGCACACTTCTCTATCCAACCTACCAAAAGCAAGCTACACACTTCTCTATCCAACATACCGAAAGTAAGGTACACACTTGTCTATCCAACCTACTGAAAGCAAGGTACGCTCTTTTCTATCCAACCTACCAAAAGCAAGGTTCGCACTTCTCTATTAAACCTACCAAAAGCAAAATACACATCTGATTTATCATGTACGTATAATGTCTAAGTATCTGAGTTATACAAATTCTCAGCTTGACTGTAAACTCATCATGTTTTCATTTGAATAATTTTTTTTTTTTTTTTTTATAGATATGGCCATGAATTTTAATTTAAATCCACAATCAAGAGGAAAGAAATCTGAATTGTTATTTAAAATTTACAACTTTCAAGCCTCGAAATGAAGTCCCTATCATGTAGAATTAACATTATAAAAAATAAATAATTCAAACGTGAACAGACTTGTGTATGATGAAGTCATTTGTTGTAGCTGAACATTAGATACAGCTGTATACTGTACATGTATTGCTAAGACTAGTACATGTATAGCTTTGAAACACAGTGTCCATATGGAATTCCTATAGGGTACAGTTTTGTGTTCTATTTTTAGGGCAGCCTTGACCTCCGGCAGAACAACAGCCAATGGGATTTATTGCCCACCCAAATTGCAGGCGGCTTTAGACATGCAATCAGGTAAATTATGATAATAAAACGTTAAATATGGATAGTGTTGCAAGTTATGTGGTCTGAAAGTGTCTATGATAAAATACCATCTGGTGTTACATTTTCCAACAGCTACATGTATCTTCATATGTATTTGTAGATGTTGATTATTAATGAAAATAACCCTATTTTTATGTTCACAGTGACAAGTTAAGCCCTAAATGCATCACGTTCAATATGATAAAAGCTCATATAACCATTCTTCCTGGACTTAATTAACTAGATTTACCACAAACATTTAGGAAATCTTTTGTAAAATTTAGAACCTCCAGCCACCGTTTATCACTCCCTCAGATTTCCATTTTCGTACATTTGATAATACTCTGCATTAGTGACATGTTTTATTGTTGCCAGAAGGAATCTACAGTATTTCGTTGAATGGAATAATTTTCCTCAAAGTTTGGAATTTTGTTGTGTCGTGGAAAAATTTCAGTATTGACTTTCTTCATGTCCATTCTTTTCTGATTCTGAAATTGACACTGGCAGTTGAAAGAAAGTAATGCTGGGTATCCCCCAACAACTAGGATATTTATAAATGCAGAGTCAAACCAGTTGTGATTTATGTTGTCATTCATGCCAACCAGCATGAGGCCATTATGTTCTTATTTATTCTTCATTTCTGTTATCTTCCTGTGGGGATCCAGGTTAAAATAGGTCCTCAGTTTCCCTTGCTTGTCGTAAGAAGTGACTAGATGGGGCGGTCCTTCAGATAAGAACACACAAATCAAGCAGGTGTGGCACAATAAAGATCCTTCCCTGCTCAAAGGCCGTAAGCGCCATGCATAGGCATAAATTTTGCAGCCTTTCACTGGCATTGGTGACATCTCCATATTTATGTATTGAGTGAAAAATTCTCTAGTGGTATGTTAAACCATAATATTCTGTTGCAAGGGGATGTGATTGGATGTTACTCTATGTATATGTATAGTGCTGCTTGTTAAAATCCTCTTTGTTTTGCTTAGGTATACTACACGCTGCAGATGAGAGGGATTTCAAGACAGCATACTCGTACTTTTATGAAGCATTTGAAGGCTACGATTCTATAGACAGTCCCAAGGCTCTGACGGGCCTGAAATACATGCTGATGTGTAAAATCATGCTAAACACGTAGGTTCATCACCTTTCTTTTTGTTCATTATTCCATTGATGGAAATTGTTCTTCGGAGAAAAGAGTATCTTTTTCTCCAGAGAAAAGATTATCAAGAAGCAAATTTATGATGTAGACCATTAAACAATGCAGTGTGTTTTTGTTTTCATCATAGGGGGATAGGACAGGCTTCAGGGATGTTGGAAAATGAGATGATGAATTTGATTTTTTTTTTTCAGCACTGGAATCCATCATCTCCTATTATGACCCCAAAAAACACACTTCTTTGATAGTTCATCTGAGCTCAAGTGAGCTTTTCTGATCAAAGTTTGTTCGACATCTGTTGTCATTAAAATTTTCGTGTTTTCATCTTCCCTAGAACCACTGGACCAATTTCAATCAAACTAGGCACAAATCATCTTGTGTATGTGTATTCCTTGTAACAGGACCTTCTTGGTACCAGATTTTTTTACCTTGACCTTTGAGTTTGTCCTACTTTTAGTAAAATTAATCTATTCAATATCAACTTCGGCATTATCTCCTCAACTATTTAAGGTAGGGCTTTCATATTATGTCTATAGATTCCTTATGGCAAGAAATTTCATTTAATGCCATGATGTTTGACCTTGTGACCTTTGGGTTTGACCCAAATTTCAAAACTTTAATCAAAGCTTTTGAGTTAGCTCAGAAGTTTGAATGGTGAGTAATATATCTTTTATTTTGATGTATGCATTCCTTGTGACAAGACCTTTCTCTCATCGTACCAATGTTTTTGAACTTGTTTAATCTTGACCTTGGATTGTGACATCATTTTAACAAAACTTAACCAAAGCAATATCGCCTAAACTGTTTAAGGTAGAGGTTTCATATTTTGTTTATAGATTCCTTATGGCAAGACCTTGCATTTCACATCCCGTGGGGATTCGGGTTAGAATAGGTCCTCGGTACGCTTGTCGTAAGAGGCAACTAAATGGGGCAGTCCTTCGGATGAAACCACAAAAACTGAGGTCTTGTGACTTGTGTCACAGCAGGTGTGGCACAATAAAGATCGCTCCCTGCTCAAAGGCAATAAGCGCTGAGCATAGACCTAAATTTTGCAGCCCTTCACCGGCAATGGTGACGTCTCCATATTAGTGAAATATTCTCAAGGGACGTTTAACAATGTAACGCATCTTATACTTTGATCTTGTGACTTTGTATTATGTTTACGTTGTGACCCTTTAGGACTAAGTTGGGGTCACAATATATGGTCAAGATTTTCATGGGAATGATTGCAAAAAAATTATGGCTTTGGTGTTTTATGTGGCCCATGGGCTCTTGTTAAATATATTTACATCAAAATCAACCATATTTACTGTAAAACATTTTTTTTATTTCATATATTACCCAATCATGAATGTGCATTTAAAATTAAATTCAAAGAAGATACAAATGTAGTAAAATGTCAGTGAGTGTTGTTGGGGCTAAGTTGGGGCCACAATGTACAGTCAAGATTTTTCATGGGAATAAAGATTGCAAAAAATTTTATGGTTAAGCTGACCTTGGTGTGCGATGTGGTCCATGGCCTCTTGTGAAATATATTTACATTAAAATCAAGTATATTTACTGTAAAACATTTTTTTATGTGTTGTTAGTCTTTTTTGGAACATTTACAGATCTGACGAAGTGCAGACGATTCTAAGTGGAAAACTAGCATTGAAATACCAAGGCCCTGAAGTAGAAGCCATGAAAAGTATAGCTCAAGCTAGTCACAAGAGATCTCTAGCAGAGTTCCAAAAGGTTATAAAACAGCTTCATCTTGTGCTTTACAATCGTCTATGTGACCTGCTTTGTAGATTAAGTTTCTGATTTCTACTAGTATCTGTATTTTGTTTTCCATTGATTGTTGAAATTAATCTGAACAAAGAAATGTGTTAGTCAATTTTTACTGGTCTGAAGGAATTGTCAGTGGTGGAAAAATTTGGACTCGGGTAGATTTCAGTAACTGCTACAAGTGTGCCATTCTTCATGACTAAAGTGATTTTTTTCTTGTGTTTGGTTTGTTTTTTAAATAAATTCTACACTGATATTTGATAACCTATCATCTCCAAACGATCTCTGTATCATGATATGCATGGAGTTTTTTATGATAAAGATATGAATCATTATATTCATATACATATATGTACTTTCTCTAGTCAACATTAAATTTGTCCTGTTTTTCAAATAATTTTGAAATACAGGACAAAAAATGTAAATGCTGTGATATATCCATGAATTAATTGCAGACGTTAGTGCAATACAAACCCCAGCTGGCGGACGACCCAATCGTCAATGCCCATTTGAAGACATTGTATGACAATTTATTGGAACAGAATCTCTGCCGAATTATTGAGCCGTTCTCTAGAGTTCAGGTAATTAACACTTATCAGGCAGGAATTTTATAGAAATCAGGTGTTTAACTTTACATGTACGTCTTCGAAATTTTTGCTTTCATAAATGACATTTATTCAGGTGCCCAAATTGTATATTGCAATTAGGATTTCAGTTGCCAGGGCAGCAACAGTCTTTCTTGCCAGTAGTTTTAAAATTTTATTTGTTTATCACTTGCATGTATTTTAGAATAATATGTATATTATTTCATAGAAAAAAATCTTAAAAAGAAATTATTTCAGTTATTACATTTAGCAAAGGTAATGTGATTGCAACATTGAACATTCCTGTATTTCAGAAGCCATTTTGAAAATTTAGATGCGTTTGTTGTAGGTCCAGCATGTTGCCAATTTGATCAAACTTCAAATCGTAAGTTTCATCTTTAAATATTTAAAACATTTTGTGTTCAACAGAAGGTCCTTTTGTTATTTGTTACTGATACTTCTATGGATGAAGTGTTTTTTTTTTATAATTTCAACTTTCTAGGTATTAATGTGCAAAAACAAAAGCATATAATGCCAGTGAAATTACCACAAAATAAAAGGCAGCAACTGAATTTACTAACTGGTTTTTCAACAGAAGGCCCTTTTGATATTTGTTACTGATGCTTCCATGGATTTTTTTTTTATTATTATTTTTTTTAATTTCAACTTTTTAGGTAATCTGAGTCACTCAGGTAACTTGTGGCAAGTGACAGTGTGTTGATTATGTCGCGTTAACAATTGAACATTACTATCTTCTTTTTGATGACTACCATTCCAATTCTTTTCGAATTTTATATGCAGCGTCTTTTAGACAAGGAGGACATAAATTGTAAATTCCAGAACTCCTGCACCCCCTGAGGTTGAGATTCTGACTCCAGTGCAGGCCCAAACTATATGTATAAAACTTTTAAATAACGCATTCTTTAATGCTATTGAAACTAAATAGATATTTAGACTGAGCAGGTTGTCCTTTACCAAAATTGTAAATTTCATGATTTATTTTCATATTTTGTACATTGATTTCTTATGGTAAGATCTTTCATTTCATACCATGATCTATGACGTGACCTTGACCTTCTCCATAACAGCAAGGTCGTGTTTGTCACGTTAGTGTTGAGGCATCTCAATGTTGTGTGAATTCAAGCTGAGTTACATGTATGTCTTGGCCCAAGGTTGAAACCACAATATGGAGTCAAATTTTTTCCTGGAAATATTCAATAAAGATTGCAATTTTTTTTTTTTAATCACAGTAGCTGAACAACAGCAGGGCCAAGGTGATTCATGTCGGCAAAGTGATGCATTGGGCCTCTTGTTTGTATTTTAAGGGATGAGGGTTATGATTATATTCACAGGTACATGTACCTGTGACACAGTGTAGTTCGTGCATCTTTGTCACATTTGAACATGCATGATCATGCTCAGGGACATAGTATTGACCTACGCATCTTGTTTATTTCCCTTTTTTAAGGACACTGTGGAAAAGAAACTGTCGCAGATGATATTGGATAAAAAATTTCATGGTAAGTTAATTTTTAAAAAAAAAAGATAATTTTTATAATGATTCATTGTCAGCTTACATGTACTAGGTGCAAGTGAGCTTTTCTGATCACTTGTTAAACAAAAGTTTCATTGAGAATATTTTCATAAATTTCATACATGTACATAAAATACTTGTACTAAACAGAGGAAGGCCTCTTTCGTTTTTAGCTCACCTGAGCTGAAAGCTCAGTAGTACAACGATGTCCGTCATCTTTCTGTCAGTCCGTTTGGAGTTTTCTGTTTCTAATTTAATTTCTCTGTCACATATCAAGCTGAAACCTGCTATGTAGCTTCTTTGTGGGTCACTCGAGATCATGTTGTAATTTGGGTCCATTTCGACCACTCTTACAGGAGCTAACCCAAATATTGAATAAATTACCCAGAATAGATATGAAAATTAAAAGACAAGGTAGTATATTGCTGACCTTAAGTAAAGTTCTACAACTCATGGCATCTTTGCCATGTTTGCTGATCAGTGTCACAGAAGAAACATCACAATAAAAACACCCTATATAACCTTGTCATGGTCGTATTACATACCACTAAAAACACCCTATATAACCTTGTCATGGTCATATTACGTACCACTAAAAACACTCTATATAACCTTCTCATGGTCGTATTACGTACCATTAAAAACACCTTATATAACCTTCTCATGGTCGTATTACGTACCATTGTCGGTGCTCTTGTTAAGTTTTAGTACATATGTATTTACTATTGATGAGTCTGAGAACTCTCTTCCTTGTTCTAGGAATACTGGACCAAGGTGCGGGTGTGCTGGTTGTTTTTGATGAGACGCCTGTGGATAAGACATACGAGAATTCTTTGGAAACAATACAAAACATGGGAAAAGTAGTGGACGCTCTATATCACAAAGCCAAGAAACTGACATAGTGAAAACTGAAACTGACATAGTGAAAACAGTGAATCTGACATAGTGAAAATAGTTAACATACCAGACAAAAAGGACTTATTAGAAACAAGGTGTATATAGAATGGGGGGGGGGGGGGGGGGGATGTCAAACAAAATTCACTTTGCTCCTGGCTGAATATTTCCAAAACTGAAAATCAACTCAGATGTTAACGTTAAAAACCATGCTATTCTACAGACTTGAAAGAGGGACATGTTGCATTTTTATAAACTTGATGATGTTGTGAGTGGTATGAATAAATTGTCATTCTTTATAGCCAAATTTTTGTCTTCAAATGGCAATGGTACCAGGTATTCTCAGAGAAAAACATTGAAGTGTAAATTGAATTTACATAATATGTAATAGTATGGTACTAATTGTGTTCCTGTTTTGCACACATTTGATAATTATGTATAGGACAATAGATGTGAGTGATTTTTATGTCCATGGAATCAAAGATTCGGGGGCATATAGTTTTGAGTCTGTCTGTCTGTCTGTGGCTAAACACTTTTAACCTTGGGCATATTACTCGTATGCTAGTGAACAGGGTGTGTTTGTGAAACACTGATGCCTGTTTGTGGCAGCAAAGTAATGATGGTAGCCAAAAGGAAGGTCTTGTCTTAAAGAATACAGGTGAGATATATGAAAGTCCTAACACTAACCACTCAAGAGTTATGGCCTAGGTTAAAGTTTGTCAAATTCCCAGGCCAAGGTCATGAGATCAAATATTTTAGAATTGAAGAAAGGTATTGTGAAAAAGGATGTACAGGTGGAATACAAACGCCTTATCACTAACCATTCAAAAGTTATGGCCTAGGTTAAAGTTTTTCAAAAGTAGGTCAGACTCCACGATGAATGTCACAAGATTAAAACTTGGTTTCAAAAAGAAAAGTCTTGTCACAAGGAATACACATGTGGAATATGAAAGCCTTATCACCATTGATTCAAAAGTTATGGGCAAGCTTTTAAAAGTTAATATGGACAAACGGACAAACAAAATATTGTTTATCCCTAATATCCGATCAAGGGGAGCGTAAAAAGTTTGCGATTACAGTGATATATTTATCGACTGAGTCGTGGGCTTCATGCTTTGTTGATTATGAGAAGTAAGCTGTAGACCACATCTTAGTTCGCATGCCCAACAAAACATATTTTGACCGAGTCCCAGTCCCTTGTAAAGAATAGTGCAAGGTTTTTAAATTTTCGACGAAAAACAATGGCTTGAATTGCAAATGACTGCCATAGTTGGATCAGTGGAATGTAAAGTCCTGCTGTATCTAAATTAAAGGCTTATTAATAGTTGCAATTTCTTCGATCACGCACCCCTGGATCCACTCCATCACAGTGCGTATTATCCTGATCCTTAGTACACGACCAACCATTACATGCTTGGGGACACTCGAGGTACCAAATTGCACCTTTTTACTACCACCATAAACCAAATTATTGATTTTGAAAAAACAGAAAACAGGTTTTGTGGTGCATCATTATGGGAAATCAAGAGTGTTTAATGAGTTTGCTTTAGGAAGAATTTTATAGGGGCTATTTAATTTTTTCTACTCCTACTATAAACATTACCGGGGTTTCTTCAATGCAGGAGACTATTCGTTAAATACAAATATACGGTAAAGTCAGACCAACATACCACGTCCGTCGCACAGGTGTAAAGTAATATCATTGTTGTAAATTGACATAAAAAAAAAAAAAAAAGAACTGACGACTTCTATTTCAAATTGTAAAACAGGATTTCTGCCCAACACTTGAAGGCAAAGCTCGTATATACAATAGATACGATACATTTGATGCGGAAGCTATATATACATCTAATTAGTTTTTGTTGGTCGTTGGCAATTTTCCCTTTAATAAATCCATGAAAAATTCCCAAAAGCAAAATTATATAAATTTTAAAGGAACCTCATTAACACAATTTAATTTTATACTCACAAGCACGTGTTCAATTCAATTCATTTATTCACTCAAACCGTTCACAATGGTACACGAGGTACATGGATATAATTATATAAACAATATTGCCAATGTTACAATATTGTAATAATACAAAATTATATGAATAATATATGCACATATATGTTCATTAGAACAAAATAGAGGTGGGGGCATAATGTATACAAATAAATTCGGGAATTTGATAAATATACATGTTAAGAAGGACAGCAGACTAAATCTTTGATTTTAGAAATGGATATGCATAGTTTCTTTATGTTTTAAAGTTTGATGTTGTCATTCATTCTCTAAATTTCAGTGTATTTGGTACATGACAATATCTAAAAGCCAAAAATTCTTTTGGTAAAGTGGATAGGGATTTACATTCTAAGATAAAGTGGTAATCGTTGTTTACCAGTATTACCAGTATTACAGAGTGTGCGATTTCTGGCATTTCATATCACTTACCTACCTCTATATGGGCAAATGGTGTTTTGTTTGTTTTCAAGTTCATTTATTTCGCTCACATCATCCATCAGTGGTACATGAGGTACAATGAATAATATTGATTGAATATTGTTTAACGTCCCTCTCGAGAATATTTCACTCATGGAGACGTCACCACTGCCGGTGAAGGGCTGCAAAATTTAGGCATATGCTCGGCGCTTACGGCCTTTGAGCAGGGAAGGATCTTTATCGTGCCACACCTGCTGTGACACGGGACCTCGGTTTTTACGATCTCATCCGAAGGACCGCCCCATTTAGTCGCCTCTTACGACAAGCAAGGGGGCACTGAGGACCTATTCTAACCCGGATCCCCACGGGATCAATAAACAGTAAAAAGATAATGGTAAGTCGTCTTAATGAATCATAAATAGAAAAAGATATAAATTTAAAAAAAAAAAAAAACACCTTAAAGATGTGCATACTATAGCTACAAACAAAGGAAAAGAAAAAGTAAGAGATACAAGTTATGGAGGACAGGCTGCATCATAAATTTTAGTTATGAAGAGACAGATTTTTCAACGATTTAAAACTCGTGTTTGACATAATCTCACTAAAGTATATATTTAAAGTGTGCAGGGTTAGTCTCCGATAGGCACTATGATCTTTTTCTCGCCAGATGTTACAAACCGTACTTCCGTTAATTTCCAGAACCATGCGACATGACGTGTAGCCGGAACAAGAAATGACTAATAAAGACACCTGTGTCGCTGATTATTGTAGGAATATTTGCATTCCCGATGTTTTTGCCTTTGATTTTTTTTTTTTAATCAATTGTATTGATACAGTCCCTGAAACGTTCTACTTTCACTCTTGCACGCAGAGCGAATTCTGAACACAATTTGGTGAACGGTGAACGCAAAATGGTCTATTCATTTGGTATATTTCGGATTCATGAACTGTGTGCATATGGATCTTGAAAAATATACATGTAGTACAGTGTACCTCTAAACGACTGGGAATTCTGATAGGGGTGAATGTAGAATGTAAAAATAGAATTAGAATGTAAATATAAAACAAATTTCATTTTTGAAAATTCATGAGGCTATGAACTGCAACGCTTATCGCCGTCATACTTTTCATAAGGCGCAACATGTATCGCTATAGCGTCATAGTTAATGCCCTCCACCTGTGTATATTTAGTCTTTAAAATACGACACTCCTCGTATAGTGCGCTGTTCTTAACGAGTTTCCTCCAACCCGAACAGCGTATTCAGACACCATACTGCAACTTCAGTTAAAAATAAACGAAGAAAAAAAAAGAATGCATGCATGTCGCATAAAATTAAAAGAAGAAGAACACCCAAAGCATTGCCATATAAAACCCTGAAGCAAGGCTAGTACAATTTAGATTGCCCCCGTGACGGTTTGATATTACCTGGCTTGATTGAAAATGTGTACTGAACCGTACCCACCAGTACACATGTGTAGTTTAAATAAATCATCTTCAATTTAGATTGTACACACACGAAAGTAAGACAAGCGTCCTTAATGGCGTTATTTTGCAGTATTCATTGTTGGTGAATCATAGAACTCTCAATACCGATCTTTGTTTTACAAGTACATTGTGTACAATTCGCAAGTACATTACGCTACCTATTTGCTAGAAACAAATTAGCATGTCTTCCATTATATGACATCATACTATATCTCATAATGCACAAGTAGACAATTAAATAAATGACTTGATTCCCACGTTGATATATTTTACAAGGTTTTAAAATGTACCTGTTCTTCATGTTTACGCAGTTTATAGCTTTGCTTTCTTTTTAAAACACGCAGCCATTCATCCAGTCATTTTGACGGTATATTCACACGGTTTTGTGCTGCGTATATTCGATATTACACGGATTTGTGCTGTGCATTCGATATTACACACTTTTGTGCTGTGCATTCGATATTACACACTTGTGCTGTGCATTCAATAGTACACGCTTTTGTGCTGTATATTCGATATTAAACGGTTTTGTGCTGTGCATTCAATATTAACGGTTTTACATTGTAGCTGTGTATTCAATATTACACGGTTTTGTGCTACGCATTCGATATTACACAGTTTTATGCTGTGTATTCGATATTACACGATTTTATGCTGTGTATTCGATATTACACGGTTTTGTGCTGCGCATTCGATATTATCAACATTAGTACCCATCAATTTGTAGCTGCCACATCGGATTGACAGGTAAGACAAATGCAACGTGATCCTTAATCTATCAACATGTTTGAGTAATTAACATGTAATCTATACGTTAAACATCTCAGAATTGTTATATATATATGTGTGTGATATATGTTCTTGTAAAATTGAATGACGAGATTGAAATCAAACCAGTTTAAAACTCCAAAAGGTTGGTTGTTCATAAACTGAAAATATATAGAACGGACTTAAATACCTGAATTTAGTCAACCGAAAGATAAACAAATTTGATGTAGAGTCGATTTATTTCCCATGAACTATTAGTAATATGTTTAGAATTGTGTTATTCATACACCAAACCTTCTGAAAGATGTCTGTATTTTTACTCCTGTATATGTAGTTTTCATTATTAACCTTGAAATTGGTTTTGTTGAGCATAGCATATCAAAATAATATTAACCGATCGCAGTAGCCTCGTGTGGATAAGGCGTTCACATCGTACTCAAGTGTTAGCATCGTACCCGGGAGGTAAGATTGTTTAACTCTGCAGTGGTTGTTCCTTTGCCAAGCGCATTTAATGACCTTAAAACGTAAGTTTCGTGTCACGGCAGGCGTTGATATACGATAATGAACCCTCATTGCTACGGCCTCGCTTAGGTCAAAGTTTGTTGCAGTTCACCTACAGCGAGTGACGTCTCTTTATTAGTGGACAATTCTCAATGGGGAAGTCAAATACAGACTCTAAAGCGTGCTAGTACTCCTACTACTACTACTCCAAAGCGTTCCGTGCAGACCGTTCAGCGTTCCGTGCATACCATTCAGCGTTCCGTGCAAACTACTGAGCGTTCCGTTCCGTGCAAATCTTCAAACCGTTCAGCGTTCCTTTCCGTGCATATCTTCAAACCGTTCAGCGTTCTCTGCAAACCACTAAGCGTTCCGTACAAACCGTTCAGTGTTCCGTGCAAACCCTTCAACGTTCCATGCAAACGGTTTCCTGTAAGAATCGCTCCGTGCAAGATCAAGCCACCCCATAGAAAAGTGCAGACCGTCCAATCCACTCCCCTAGAAACATACGGACTACAAGACGTTCAATCATTCCGAGATCTGAGAAAGTTGGACATTGGTAGAAATTCGAACAATTATTTTTAAAATATTACTCTGAGGTGGACTATCAACACTGAAGATCTTGCAAATATTTTTAAAAAGCAAAGCTATAATGTAAACTAGCAAAACCCGATAGTATGCCATCAAAGCAATTGAATACCCGTTGTAGTTTTTCTTCTTTTTAGGGCTTGGAATAATTTGCCTAATCAGACTTGTTTGATAATAACACTTCGTTATTCATTAAAGTGGCATGGCCAAGAATTTACAAATTGTACGGGTTTTTACGACACTCATATTGATTGATTGCATATTGTTTAACGTCTCTCTTGAGAATCTTTCACTCAGGTGGAGACGTCACCATTGCAGGTGAAGGGCTGCACTATTTTGGCCTATGCTCGGCATTTACAGCATTTGAGCAGGGAGGGATCTTTATCGTACCACATCTGCTGTGACGCGGGACCTCGGATTTTCCGATCTCATCCGAATGACCGCCCCATTTAGTCGCCTCTTACGACAAGCAAGGGGTACTGAGAACCTATTCTAACCCCGATCCCCACGGGAACACTCATGTTGAAGGTTCAAATACATGTATAATTAAACAGACGCAACCTTTGATTATAAGTCTGAATACATTTAATAGAGCATAGAATGATTGATAGTGTAAGCAATTGAACTAATTAGAAAAAATAAGTTTTCATTTATTTTTATTACATATCTATTGTAATTGAAAAGCAGCAATTTACCGCGTCGGACATGAATAAATAAGGGTTTGTGACACACAAACAAAACAAATCAATCTTGGGGCTCATTGAGAATTGAATCAGTCATGAAAAGTTTGATGAACTAAGTGGATCATCTTAGATGGTGTACATTCTTGAAAGAAATACTCAAGAAATAGTTTGCCAATATAACCTGTCTTTGGGTCAAATGCTGTCTGACGTGTTTCATACCGATTGTCAGGGCGTTCGTGGCATACTGATTTTGACTACCGATTACTCCGTTTACCTGATCAAGATATAGGACTCACGGCGGGTGTGACCGGTAGAAAAGGGATGCTTACTCCTAGACACCTGATCCCACCTCTGGTATATCCAAGGGTCCGTGTTTGCCCAACACCTTATTTTTTATTCCTTATAGGAGTTATGAGATTGATCCCTGTTTGTTATCTTCACCTTTCATAAATTCCACTTTTGAAAATACATGTGGGTATGGTCTGCGACGCTTCACCGGCACACTTCATGAAGCGTTTCATGAAAAGTATGACAGCTCGATGCGTTGCAGGTTACCCCCTCATGTATTTTCAAAATTGAAATTCATTCTTATACGTACATTCTACTTGCATTTCTGTCGGGAACAATGGCTTTTAAGATAGACTTACCATATTTATCAAGATTTACACATGTCTGCATTGCTTGCAGTGTTTTTGCCTGTGATGCAGTGTATCTTTACAAACTGTTATGGTAGGTATTTTCTCATGATTTCAAACATTGCAATTGTAAACAATGCACGCACGAGTATACAAAACGAAGAACTACAGGTACTTTAAAAGTATACAGTGCATCAATTTTAACGGCTGGGGAAACGAATTTCTTAAACGTCTCCGAAGACCTTTCCCAGCATTTGTACTGTCTGGTTAACCAGCTCTTGTTTTGCCTTGTGTCTTTGGTTGAGAAGATCGACAAAATGACATGGAATCAGAAGCGAAATATTTTTTGCGGTTAGTGACAAAAATGTAAAGAATTTTTGAGTGGCACAAAAGAGCTTGATTTCACGTCCATTCGAAACGATATGTTTGATTTACTCTCGGTATTGTTGATTGAATTGACAAGCGTCACCATTTAAAAGACGTTCATCTAAATAATTACAGACGATGTGTACTTTTCATCTAAATTTTGATTACAGACAATATGTACTTCTCATTTACATTACAGACAGTATGTACTTTTTGTTTTTATTGTGTCTGGCAGTCGCCGAATATCTTCTAATAGGCACAATGACACGCTTTATTTGCACAGCTAATCAAGTTGTAAATGTGAAAACAATAAACATATTAACATTTGAACGAAGTTACGCCCCTTGGTTACCATCTTGCGGTAACAGACTATTCTTCCCATGTTGGCATTTGTAGGTTTTCGCAATACATTTATATCCTTGTAATTTTCGTTTTAAAAAGACCGCTGCGGTGGTCTAGAGGTTAGAGCGTTCGCCCCGCATGAGGAAGGCCCGGGGTTCGAATCCCACCGCAGTGACAGTTCCATCGCCAAAGGCTCGGCATGAGGTGTGACTGTCACGGGTCCTCGGAGATGACCTTAAAAACGGATGCCCCGTGTCACAGTAGGTGTAGCACGCTAAAGAACCCTCACTGCCCAATGGCCGTAAGCGCCGAGCATAGGCCTAAATTTGAAGCCGGTCTTGGTGACGACCAAGGATTAAATCACGCACCATTTTAATGACGTCTCCCCGCTTGATATCTTGTAGAAAAATATGTATGTTGTACACAGCGTAGTGCCATGACTTTTAGTTTCACGTTTTATGTTATATATTTCATTGTAAAGTATCCTTTGTTTAAACAATCATTTTGAACTAAACTGTCGTGTATACATATATAAACATATATATATATATATATATATATATATATATATATATATATATAGATTCTTTATGGGAAGACATTATTTTTTCATGAAGTTTGACATTGTAACTTTGACCTTGGAGTTGGACCAACTTTTCAAATCTCTGACCTATTCAATATAATCTGAACTGGATGCAAAATATCACTCTCAAACTAAATCAGGAAAAGACAGAACTTATCTTTACCCCAAAACGTAAAACTAGTGAATCCTCAGGATATCAACTGGCTTTCGGTGGATCTGTTATCACTAGGATTTCATGTGTCAAAAATCTTGGGATGTTTTTTGACAGCATATGCACTTAGCATGAAATGTCAAATAAGTGCATTGACTAAATCGGTTTTGTTTTTTTTCGAACTTCGTAATATCGGTAGAATTAGACCTCTTATAACGGAAGATGCGCGCAGGACACTTGTTAGATCACTGATTACACCCGTCTTGATCATGGAAATACACTTCTCTATGGTTTTAATCCAGCATCCTTGCAAAAGTTACAGATATTTCAAAACACTGTTGCTAGGCTAGTGACACGTTCAAGGAAACATGAGCATATTACACCAATTCTCATATCGCTTCACTGGTTACCTATGACATATCGAACGAAATATAAAATGCTGTTGTATAATTTCAAGGCTCTACAGGGGATGCTTACTCCTCCTAGGCACCTGATCCCACCTCTGGTATATCCAGGGGTACATGTTTGCCCAACTCTCTATTTTGTATTGCGTATAGGAGTTATGAGATTGATCACTGTTCGTTATCTTCACCTTTCATGGATTAGCTCCATCATACATGAATAACCCGGAATTAGTTCATGTGTACCACCCTCAGCGAAAACTTCGGTCTGCGGATTCCATATCCCTTCTAAAGTCACGTGTTCGTACAAAACTATATGGTGAAAGGCGGTTCGATGTGTCTTCATCAACCCTGTGAAACTGCCTTCCCCTGGATCTTCAATTCAAACATTCATTAACTGTTTTCAAAAATAAACTGAAAACATATCTTTTTAAACTTGCATTTAATTTGTAATATGGTAGTTATGCATACAGTTATTTTTAAAAATAGATTCTATAGTTTTGCCTATTTTTAGCTACATGTACTTCAGTTTAATATTATTTAATATCTTTTTCTTTATGTGTCTATTGTTCTTTGTTTTACATGTAAAGCGCTTTAGGGTAATTGAATTGCATGTAATTAGATAAAACGCTATATAATAATAGTAATAATTTAAGGTAGATCCTTTTCATCTCATGCTATGACATTTGATTTTGTGACCTTGGAATTTTATCTGCTTTGATAAAAACGTAACCTATAAAATATCTTCAGAACTATTCAAGGTAGGGCTTTCATATTTGGTATGTAAATTCTTTTTGAAAAGACGTTGTGATACTTGTGACCTTGACCCACTTTCTTAAAAATCTGACCTAATCATTATCTCCTTAACTATTTAAGGCAAAGCTTCCATTTGTGTATAGATTCTTAATGGCAAGACCTTGTTATAATTTGGTGTTTGAACTTGTGACCTTGACCTGGAAGTTTGACCTACTTTTGATAAAAAAAATTGACCTATTCAGTATCTCCTGAACAATTTAAGATAGAGCTTTCATGTTTGTTTGTTTTTTTTTTTATATTCGTGATGTTCATCTGTTACAGTCAAAACAGTTGACATCACGGTGCGACGGGCAGATGCTAACTCAGCGCGGATTGAAAAGATCTAAGCTGATCGCCGCGCACGGATGGGAACATTTTTTCAGCGCGTGTAAATTCATGAA
The DNA here is from genome assembly GCF_947568905.1 of Ostrea edulis. Lineage (NCBI taxonomy): Eukaryota > Metazoa > Mollusca > Bivalvia > Ostreida > Ostreidae > Ostrea > Ostrea edulis. Next base: position 23,885,685 of record NC_079173.1, on the reverse strand, counting down.
TACAGTAAGAGTAAAACGTAATTCATGAATACAATAAGAGTAAAACTAAGTGGATTGAAAATGAATAGAAAAATTGGAATTTCAATCCAAAGTTTTCAAGGGAGTCCGCGCCGAAATAAAATGTTTCCACCCGTGCGCGGCGATAAGCTTAAAGGAATTTATATTCAACATATTTTATATATACAAGAAAACAATTTGATGCAGCATTAGATCGGCCGCTTATTTTTTTTCTTCAAAAGTATTACATAGTCTGCGGTGGATGAATTGATATACGAGCATTCATATTCTAATTAGGGTCGCGACACATCAGAGTCATCATCCACAGTGGCGGATTTGAAAGATTTTCAAAGTTAAGGTAAATCGCGGAATCTTGTTTCGGAAAATGTACTAAGCGATAAAAGAAGCAATAATTTCTTCTACTCCCAGAGAAATAAATGATAAAATCCTTTGATTTCTTGAATTACTTTATTGGGAGAACTTCATTTTTTTCAAAAACCCCTTAAAATTTGGGTCATTTTATTAATTTATTAATTTCAACTTTAATAGGAGAAATATTTCAAGCCCCATAAAATCTGTAAAATCCAGGAGTTTCCGGGGGCTTCCCTGGACCCCCACCAGGGCTTCGCCCTGGACCCACTGCGTCATAAAGTGCCCCCCCCCCCGTAACCATAATTCCTGGATCCGCCCCTGGTCCATCATCACTTTCTACCGACTACGTCATGTGACAACTTAGATTTTTATGATATCTGGATAAGGCACATGATTTCAGATTTTACACAGTTATGGGATTTTGATTGTTTTAATATCAATACTATAATAGTACTTTCTATGACACGAATTTTCATAGAAGGTAATATTCAGATTCCTATTATTATAGCAATCACTATGTCTGTCCGTCCGTTACTACTTTTCTATGGAAAGATTTTCATATCTTATACTTAATAATTGAATTAGGCAGATGAGGACCACTTCCGGTTTTCAGATTTATCGCGAAATTCTTTCCGACTTGTCAGTTGTTGGTTTTTGGGTTGTTTTTTTAGCAATTAAATGAATTTTCAAGGTGTTTTGAAGAAACTTCAGACTTTCTATTGAATACACGAAATACACCTAATATAATTTTCATTAACTCTAGGGAGTTTACATCATTTTGATTTTTAAAAGACACCTTTTATTAAAGATTCTCAAAATTATTCATTGATTACTTGAAATGAAATGTACGATTTTAGATTGGGATTTTTTTTTAATTTAAGCTGGATTTAACATTCCTTTTCTTTTGATGCGTTTATCATATCCAATAAAATAATAGAATATGAAATGTCTTCACTGACTACCCAGCCTCCTTAAAGAGACACCATTTTTTCCAGGTCCATGATATAGAAATCGCAGCTGAAAGACAGATCTCGTCAAAACAATGTCAGTTGAACTGAGGTCCATGAAGCACGTTGGAGGAGACTACGGGAAAGACAACCCAGCCTACGACAATGGGGAACCTGCTGGGAACAAAGGAAACATTAATAAGATGAAGAACGGAAAGGAGGACAACGATTATTCGGTAGGTCATTTGTCGTCTGCTGCTTCCTTCTGAAATGATCCATTCGGAACCACTCGGGTAACATAGTCCTTTAAGTGTTCGTTGGTCTTTCCGTCCAGACAAACTCTTCTGTCATTCTTTTTTAGTGATTCGCCATAATTTAAGTAAGAAATTATTTTGAAAAAAATGTGTAAATTTTTATCCTAAGCCCCCCCCCCCCTCCTCCCCATCACATTGTGACCCTTTGCTACGGTCTTGGACGTCTTTTGAACAAGGTGAATGCCACTTGAAAGAATGCTCTTCTCTAAGTCTGCAGCAACAAAAAGGCTAGTTTTGATTGGTCGATATTAAGAACGGTCAAAGCTGCAATTAGATGAATCGTGAATTTCTTTTTTAGGCCCTCGCGTGTAGTATGGAAACATTAGATAGCGTTAACGTTGGGTTTATATTATAATCATGGACCAAGGTTTATTCATCATTAAAAAATCTCATTCAGACCATTTTGTTTATGATGAAACAACAGAATAACAAATTTGCTAACGATCAGTAAAAAAAACCCTAACTCTGACCACAGAACATTAGGAAGACTTTTAACAAATGACATGCGCAGTGTAACTACTTGAACGATTGTTCCAAGGCTCTGCTATTTGACCAGTTTGTTAAGAAAATATGCCCATTTCAAATGGCCCAGGCTTGAGACTTGAGTTGACCACTGAGATAGGCCATTTTAGGACGATTTCAATCAAAAGAGGATATTTTTGATTGTGAAATTCAAAACTTCTGAATACTGTTATCAAGTCATTTCAACAATATACAGATATTTTAATAATTATTTTAAAAATCATTAAAAAGTCGTTAGAAGGACGTTTGAGGTCCATGTTCTAATTTTGTTTTTATATCCGACGTTTCTACTACGTAGAGAGAAACCCCGTTGAATGAAAGAAGCATTGTGGTGGTAGTAGATGAGGAGGACAACGAGGATAAAGAGGAAATGAACGCCTGCTCCAGGGGCGTACTAATGATCCAAACAGAGGTGTATGCATTCTTCAACAACCACTGGAAAGAAATCATCTTCGTGATTTACATCGGTCTCATCGCTGGTTACTTTGTATATTTTGCGTTTGCCATAGTGAGGACATTTGAGCTGGACAAGGAACCATCCATGCGTCTATTAGTATGCACGCTCTTAGGTGTCTTTATATTGATGACTCATATATTTTTCAAACTTTTCGGCTCTCAAACAAACACCTTTTATTACCGACATATCAAACCTTGTTGTAAGTCTCATGGAGGAAGGAGATTCAAAATATTCATATCATGGTAAGTCTTGCATGAAATTGATTAATTATCATATGTACATTTTTGTAGATATATAGATAGGTGGATATTCCTTAATGTTTGAGCGGTATAGTACGCTGGTCTCGAAATGCTAGATTATATTATTCCTTGCAAAAAAGACCCTTATCTTATCCAACAATGTTTTTTTCTTCAAAAAACGTCATAATGAAAAAATGTGACGTCATTTTTTGCATACTTGGAAAGAAATAGGTCATGATTACCAATCACGAGTTGGTTGTCATCTTTGACTGTAATATTTTAACGACAATCAACATTGCTCTAATATTTTGAGGGATGTTCTTTATAGTTCAAATTTTAGCACTATTTTCCATTTTTGCTGGGAACAGCTCATACGTTAAGTTCTAATGGGTTTTTAGTCAACCCTTGGCCGGGGCGGAAGTTGGTATCCATGCATAGTGAATTCTTCAGTGCCTTAGAGAAATTCATTATGCATGGATCCCAGCTTCAACCCCGGCTATTACCCGTGGAAGGAAATCCCATACATAAATGTAGCTGTGCGAGACAGCTCGACTATATACCCGTAGGTAACTTCAAAATCTTTACTTTGGATAGCGATAGAATTTTCGCCATGCTTTAACATGACGTGAGTTGAAGTTATCAGACGTGAAATGAAGATGATCTTACAAATAAAAGAATATACAGCGATCTAAGATCACAACCGTGCGCATTTTTTCCTGCGCCGTAAATGGAAGGGTTTTATAAGATGTGGATCTGTAGCTCTCTGGTTTTTATAAGGGGTGGATCTGTAGCTCTCTGGTTTTTATAAGGTGTGGATCTGTAGCTCTCTGGTTTTTATAAGGTGTGGATCTGTAGCTCTCTGGTTTTTATAAGGTGTGGATCTGTAGCTCTCTGGTTTTTATAAGGTGTGGATCTGTAGCTCTCTGATTTTTATAAGGTGTGGATCTGTAGCTCTCTGGTTTTTATAAGGGGTGGATCTGTAGCTCTCTGGTTTTTATAAGGGGTGGATCTGTAGCTCTCTGGTTTTTATAAGGGGTGGATCTGTAGCTCTCTGATTTTTATAAGGTGTGGATCTGTAGCTCTCTGGTTTTTATAAGATGTGGATCTGTATCTTTCTGGTTTTTATAAGGGGTGGATCTGTAGCTCTCTGGTTTTTATAAGGGGTGGATCTGTAGCTCTCTGGTTTTTATAAGGGGTAGATCTGTAGCTCTCTGGTTTTTATAAGGGGTGGATCTGTAGCTCTCTGGTTTTTATAAGGGGTGGATCTGTAGCTCTCTGGTTTTTATAAGGGGTGGATCTGTAGCTCTCTGGTTTTTATAAGGGGTGGATCTGTATCTCTTAGGTTTTTATAAGGGGTGGATCTGTAGCTCTCTGGTTTTTATAAGATGTGGATCTGTAGCTCTCTGGTTTTTATAAGGTGTGGATCTGTAGCTCTCTGGTTTTTATAAGGTGTGGATCTGTAGCTCTCTGGTTTTTATAAGGTGTGGATCTGTAGCTCTCTGGTTTTATAAGGGGCGGATCTGTATCTCTCTGGTTTTTATAAGGTGTGGATCTGTATCTCTCTGGTTTTTATAAAGTGTGGATCTGTAGCTCTCTGGTTTTTATAAGGGGCGGATCTGTAGCTCTCTGGTTTTTATAAGGTGTGGATCTGTAGCTCTCTGGTTTTATAAGGGGCGGATCTGTATCTCTCTGGTTTTTATAAGGTGTGGATCTGTAGCTCTCTGGTTTTTATAAAGTGTGGATCTGTAGCTCTCTGGTTTTTATAAGGGGCGGATCTGTCCCAGCAAATTTGCAGCTGTTGCTGCGTATGAATTCTGCAATATTTCCTTGTATACCTCTCTATCGTTTTCGTCAGATACATATTCTCAGAAATCGTTTTTTTTCTCGTTAAAAAGTTTCGTGGATAATCACGGTAAATCAATTCAGTTTCTTTCGAAACTGTTTGATTTTCTAATAAGTCATTCAGAGCATTACGCATAGGTAAATTACTCAGGTGCCTGACGTTTTAGACTATTGAATTTCTGTAAACAAAACTATTTGCTAGGTACGTCACGTCACCATCTTGTTTTCTTTACCAACTGCATCGCTTGTAATTTCCGACGAAAAGTTCGTGATACACCTTGTGGATCGTTTGTGTATAAAAAAAAATCATTTTTAATTATATATGCATGTATTTTAATCAATATTGATTCACAGATCTTTAATTGAAATGCAATTTGATATTCATGTAATAGTTTACTTAAGTAATTTTCTATATAGAATTACAATTCGCATTTTTACATGTAAGAACATGTACATACCACTATGCATGATGAAGACTAATGATTCTGTGGCAGAATTTGATATCATCACTTATGTTTTGTCCTTCTGTCAATTTTTCATGCATTGTAGGATTAATGAAATTGATCTCTGGGTTTTTTTTTTCAAGTACTTTATACAATGGATTCACCAATGACATTTTTAGGTTTTTAAAATTTGCCGCCTTCGCTGCAATAGTTATCTACGTCATAATTGATGTCGCCATAGATCATCCCCGGAACCTCCTGTCTGTGGCGGGACTGGCGCTCTACGTCATCATTTTCTACCTGTTTTCTGTCAATCCTGCAAAAGTAAGAGTACCTCTGATGAATGATAATCCTTTTATATCAAATTGTTTTTACAATTCCAGAGGACATACACATTGCATTTTGTCAACTGTAAGACGAATCAGAATTCAGCAAAGCTAATCTACAACTGGTGTTTGTGAGTGGTCGTGAAGATTTCAATTATTTTAGTTTTACGTGTAGAAGACAGTGTTCTACTTGAGGAATAACTAGCCCCTGTTTTACTATTTGTGGTGGTCACTGCTTCTTGAACAGTCATAAAGTTATAAACGTAAGGCGGATGGCTGTCACCTGTAGACAAGCGTCACTAGTCTGAAGACAGAGGCTAGTTGTTTCCTCCTAGTGAAACTAGCATTCATTTTCCTGGAAATTTCTTCATATTGCGTTGGTTTTGTTGATAAAATAACGTCTCCAAATATCAACAGTAGACTATGTTTGTGCAGTTTACCTCTATGACCTGAAGCTGAACGCTTTGTGTCTCGTTTAGCAGCCTCTAAGTTCAATGAATCAGTGAATTAAACTGTAAAATCACATTATCATTTGCTTTGGAATTATTATACACATACTTTTGCAAAACGAATTGTGCGCAAACATCATCGCTAACATGGCATCGTAAATATTGTTTCTGCGTTAGGTACTTAATACTTTTATAATCCCGGTTTGACGAAGTTTTATCTCAACCAGTCTTCCTTCCGTAGGTAAGGTGGCATCCAGTGTTTTGGGGGATAGCGATGCAGTACATATTTGCCCTCATCATCCTCCGATGGGAGTTCGGGTTTAAGATGTTTGAATATCTAGGTGATCGTGTCACGGAGTTCCTGACTTATTCCGATGAAGGCGCCAAATTCCTGTTCGGAGATGTCTTCATGGAACATTTTTTCGCTTTCAAGGTCAGTGAATGTAGGGACAGAAACTCACGTGTAGAACGATGAACTTGGGTTGCCAAACTACGGCATGCGCTCATTGTCTTCTTTCAGAAGCAATTGAATCACAGATAATTAAAATGAAATTATGTTCAGCTTTCAGTTTATGCATTTTTAAGATTTGAGCGATGAAAACATTTCGCCATCTTGAAAGTCATCAATATGAATACATGTAGGAATGGATAAGGTGTGTTAGTAGCGAAAATTGTTTTAAATGAATTTACGGCAAACTAACATCTCAACGTTATGACAAGCGGGATGATTTTAGCTTTTCCACCGTCTACTTCCCATATTTATTTAGCAATAGCAATATTCCATCACTACCTATATATGGTGTTTATGTCTCTCATCTGATTCGATACGCAAGAGCTTGTTCTGCGTATAATCAGTTTTTAAATCAAAGCAGGCTACTGACAAACAAGTTGATGTTACAGGGGTTTGAACAGTCTCGTGCAAAGGCAGCATTTCAGAAATTATATGGTCATTATAACGATCTAGTTTTCCCACGCATCCTGTCACTGGGTCAAATTCTGTCTGACGTGTTTCATAACGATTGTTGGACCGTTCTTTATACATTTAGTTTGACTACGGATTACTCCGTTTACCTAATGATATAGGGCTCATGACGGGTGTAAAGTTCGACAAGGGATGCTTTCTCCTTCTAGGCACCTGACCCCACCTTTGGTATATCCAGTGGTCTGTGTTTGCCCAACTCTCTATTTTGTATTCCTTATACGAGTTACGAGATTGGTCACTGTTCGTTATTTTCACCTTTCATTAAGATATAAAACTCAAATGTTATTATGTAGAACAGATTGTGCCCCATGCTATATTTGAACTTTGAAGTCCAGATGAAATACGTACTAGGGAGACTCACAATTCTGAAGCTAAAGGGGGAAATCTATAAATATTTCATATCCATTATATATCATTACAGCTCTAGCAACTAAAAGACTTAAAATTAAATATTTTCATGGCTTAATATCTAACACATTCTCAATTAACACTTAATTCATTTCAACCTAAACTATTAAGTGTCTGTAAGAAACATATGTCTATGGACCAGGTATTGCAGTACATTTCGAAAATGTTAGCTACGTGTCTTTCTAAGGTTTTTTTTGAAAATATCGTGGAAAACAATGGGAAATAAGAGTGATGATATATTTTGTTCTTTCCGTCAAAGTCTCTATATGACCGAAAACTTCTCGACAGGACGTAAAACAAACAAACAAACACACCATCAATTAATTTTCTTTCCGTCATCATTAAGGACAAATCATACGATAGCTGTTAGTTATTTTGATTCTTTATTTCCATGAGCCACAGGCTCATTGGATATACATAAATACAATTATACAAAGAAACAAGAATGACATGGTGGAGAGTGAGTAGACAACAATGTTACAACGATGTACAATTTAGATTAAACAAATAATAGCACACCATATGAGAGTTTCGTAGCTTAATTGCATACTGTAAAAAATTTCCAAAATTAAATTTGACAATAGTTCACCGATATTTTTTGGTATGAAATGGCGAGTAGTACGGATATGTTTAATTTAACCAATTGCATTTACCAGTTTACATAATAGTACTAACATGTGATAGTGAAAAATACAGACTTTCTGGTAAAAGTTGATTGTATTATGAATGAATCATGCACACTTTTGTCCTGGGAAGGTTTTCTTCAGTAAATGAAATGTGAAGATAACGAACAGTGATCAATCTTTTAACTCCTATAAGCAATACAAAATAGATAGTGGGGCAAACACGAACCCCTGGATATACCAGAGGTGGGATCAGGTGCCTAGGAGGAGTAAGCATCCCCTGTCGAGTGGTCACACCCGTCGTGGACCCTATATCTTGATCAGGTAAACAGAGTTATCCATCCATAGTCAAAATCAGTGTGCCAAGAACGATCTAACAATCGGTATGAAACAAGTCAGACAGCATTTGACCCAATGATAGGTTGTATTGGCAAACTAGATCATTATAACGAACATAGAATTTGCGAAATGCTGACTTTAAACGAGACTGTTGAAACCCCTATACCATCTTGTTTGTCAGTAGCATGCCTCGATTTAAGAACCGACCATACGCAGAACAAGCTCTTGCGTATCGAATCAGTTGAGAGATATAAACACCATATACAGGTGATAATGGAATATTGCTACATAAATATGGGAAGTTGACGATGGAGAAGCTGATATCATCCCGTTGGTCATAAAGTTGAATTGTTAGTTTGCCTTTAATATTTACTTTCAATAAAATATCTAAGTATGAAACAGAAGTGGACGACTCTGTGTCGTGTTTTATTTCGAGCTCACAGGAATATATAGAATCGACCTATGAATGAAAGTTATTATTGTTGATAGGTGAAACATCGTTGACATATCTAAACGTGGAATTGAAGACCACAGCAGGATATTTTTTCTTCTCATGTAGAAGTTTTTGAATAAATTCTGCTTTATATGAATATAGAAACAGGTCAGCTAACAAAGGGGCACAATTCGTGCCCATGGGAATTCCAACAGACTGTTGGAAGACCTGATCACCAAAGACCACGGAGATATTGTCAATGAGGAACTGTAGCATATTTTTCAATTCAATTTCCGAGAACATGTGCTTAGAATCAGAGTGGTGTTTAACAAAATATCTTTGTTTCGAAAGTTGAAAAAACTTAAAACATCTTTTTTTGAACTTGCGTTTCATTTGTAATTTTTCTGTTTAAATATGAATAATTAAATACAGGTTATCATAAAAACATTTTCATAAACGTTGAGAATGTGTTAGATAATCTATTATGGTTTTGCATACACTTAGTTACAATCTTAACCTCAGTTAAGTGTTAGTCTATGTCCTTTTTTTGCATTTATTGATCTTTGTTTTAGTTTATTTTACATGTAAAGCGCTTTAGGGTACTTGTTCTGAATATATAAGGCATTATATAAATGTACCATAATAATAACGGCAAACTGACAACTGTATGACAAACGGGATGATTTCAGCTTCTCCATCGTCAACTTCCCATATTTATGTAGCAATATTCCATTATCACCTGCATATGGTGTTTATATCTCTCAATTGATTCGATACGCAAGAGCTTATTCTGTTTATGGTCAGTTTTTAAATCGAGGCATGCTACTGACACAAGTTGATGGAACAGGGGTTTCAACAGCCTCGATTGAAGTCAGCATTTCGCAAATTCTATGGTCGTTATAACGATCTAGTTCGTCAGTACAACCTATCATTGGGTCAAATGCTGTCTGACGTGTTTCATACCGATTGTTAGATCGTTCTTGGCACACTGATTTTGACTACGGATAACTCCGTTTACCTGATCAGGATATAAGGCTTACGGCGGGTGTGACCGGTCAACAGGAGATGCTTAATCCTCCTAGGCACCTGATCCCACCTCTGGTGTGTCCAGGGGTCCGTGTTTGCCCAACTATCTATTTTGTATTGCTTATAGGAGTTATGAGATTGATCACTGTTCGTTATCTTCGCCTTTCATAATCATTGACAAATGTAACATGATTTTACATATATTTAGGTGTTACCACTGGTCGTGTTTTTCTACGCCATCATCTCTGTGCTGTACTACTTAGGAGTGATGCAGTATGTAGTTATAATTATTGGACGTGCTTTGGCCTTCTGCATGGGAACGACACCGGCGGAATCCCTTAATGCTGCCGGAAATATCTTTGTTGGAATGGTATATCGCTCACTAAAAGATTAATTGTGCCAGTGTTAGCTATAAAATAACAGTGAATTACATTACCAATATTATTTTTATTCCATGTTCTTTACACTGTTTAATCCGACAGCCTGTCTAATCCGACACAAATTTCTCTCCAACATTACGTGTCGGATTAGTCAGGTTTCACTGTAGTACCGGGTATTGTCAAGTTTGATGATATTTTAGACGGAATCTCCATTGATGATCCAGCCATTCCTGAAGGACATGACGATGTCGGAACTACATGCTATTATGGTCGGGGGATTTGCAACTATTGCAGGAAGTGTTCTTGGTGCATACATAAGTTTTGGGGTGAGAAAGATTCAGTTTTGCCGAAATTCGACCATTGCATCGTGTAGGCTGTACGTGGTCCATTTAATGTATATACATGTGAGCTATTTCATGTTCAGGTGCCAGCGAACCATCTGATTTCCGCCTCTGTGATGTCTGCACCAGCAGCTCTGGCCATTTCCAAGCTAGCTTATCCCGAGGTGGAGAAGTCGAGATCTTCTTCAAAAGATTTCAACAAGATGGGTAAATCGTAAGTGTGCAAACTGCAGATACTGTAACGATGTTAAGACTGGTTGTTTGAAAAAGTGAAGTCAATAATAAACAGCAGTCACTACTTCAAATTATCATTTCATTATAAGAGAAGGAGGTGGTTGTTGTGATTGTATATGTTTTTACCCAGCATTGCATTTGTCCCTTCATTAATGCTCCAAACGTACATACCGTAACGGATATTTTCTGCTGTTGTCTAATTTCTGCGACTTTAAAGGGATCAAATCGAAAAAATTTCTACCCGCAGAATGTATCCGTTATTCGGTAGTTGAAATGGAAGACATATGCTAGGAAGTCCATTCTTGTGTTCTTTTCTGAAGAGAGTGATCGTAGAGAATTCTATGTTAATTTAATTAAAACTCAGTAGTAAAGCCATTAAAATAAAAAATAAAAACGTGTAAAAACACCCATGAGATAAATAGTGGAGATTCCTTCCTCTTTTTAGCACTGACAGAAACATAATTGAGGCGGCGTCCTCGGGTGCTACCAGCTCTATCAAAGTCGTGGGCGCCATTGCGGTGAACGTCATGGCGTTCCTCTCCATACTCAAGTTCGTCAATGCAACACTAACCTGGTTTGGTGAACAAGTAGAAATTGAGGGATTTACGTTTGACGTAAGTTAAGAAAACAAATTTACATATGAATTAATATTTCTATTGAAAAACTATGTAGATATTGCTTGTTGTTTTGAAACATGTTTTAATCATAGTGAGGAAAGTATATGCTATTTAAACCAACTTAAAAGAATACTGTATCTATATGTAGTGTACTTCCCACAGGGAATGAATTTTTCGCGCGGCGTTCAGGCGGTATTGGACGTATTCCGGTTATAGCATTACTGGTCTTGTACGAGGAAAACATCTCAAAAATAAGGCGAAATACGTGGAATGCGTATAAGTGCATGAGCAGAATACACATAAACCCATTCACGTTTCTTGGAGATAATTTAATGGATTCTGTCTAAAATGTCTCGAGAGTTCACCGATTCAGAAAGCACGTTCATTTTCATTCACAATTTGCATATCGGTCATTTTCTGCCAAATTTGAAATGCGTTTACCGTCTATGGATACTGACTTGCTGATTTAATGATCACCGGGTATTTTAGACTTTTTGGAATATTAACATATAAGAAACATCGGAGAAACTCAACGCTTTGATAGCTGTGTTAAAAGGTGAAGATAACGAACAGTGATCAATTTCTTAACTTATAAATAAAGAATATGAAATAAAGATAAAGAGACAAACACAGAGCATCTCCGGTGTGTCCAGGTGCCTAGGAGGAGTAAGCATCCCCTGTCGACCGGTCACACCCGCTGTGAGTCCTATATCTCGACGGGTAAACAGAGTAATTCGTAGTCACAATCGTGTGCAGATACTTGCCTCAACTGGTATGAAATATGTCAGACAGCATTTAATCCAATGACAAATTGTATTGTCTATGTTTACTAGTAATTTCTTAAATGTATTTCCATTGTGCCACATTCATATTCTTATTCAACTTGTATTTATTTATTTTTAAGTAACTCGAAACTCAAAGTTATTTCATATTTTCATTTTTAATGAGATCAAATAAACGTTGATTTGATGTCTCAAAACTTTCATTTATTCACACTTTCATTTACTCAAACTTTCATTCACTCAAACTATAACAATGTAACCAATGATTGTACGACAAAGTTTTATAATGTTCCTTTTTTAATTGTATGGTCATGATTCACACAGGTTGATTAGGAATAATTTGATATATTTATATGTTTCTGTGTCGTTCACACTAAAAATCTAGTTACGATAAAAGTTGAAGTTGACGAATTGTGATCAATAAAAAAAAATCATATAAATAATACAAAGTTGAGGGTAAGATATACAGGGACCCCTGGATATACCAAGGGTGTGATTAGGTGCCTAAGAGGAGTAAGCATCCCCTGTTGAACGGTTACACAGGCTTTGAGCCATATATCTAGATCAGGTAAACGGAATAATCTGTAGTTAAATCGGTCTAACGATTAGTATGAATCACATCAGACAACGTTCTACATAATGACATGTTGCATTTGCAGATACGATCATGGGATTTACAAAATGCTTACTTTAAACGAGACTGTTGAAACACTTGTGACATCAATTTATCTGTCAACAGTCTGTCTCGGTTTAAAAATTGATCATAGTTACGCAGAGCATACTTTCACGTATTAAATCAATTGTCTGAAGATTACCATCTAAATCTCTAATACCAAAGGACGACTTCATGCGATGAAAGATGAAGATAACGAACAGTGATCAATCGCATAAAAATCTCATAATATGATACTAACCGGAATACGGATATACGTATTCTAAGAGAAGGAATCCAAGCCTGAAAACGAATAAAATGGTTGGAAATAATCCCATAATTCCACCTGAGAAATACCTTTTTCAGGTCACACACCATCCAGAATCCGCGAAATTAGTAAGGTACAACACACATGGTCTAATTAATCGTATAAAAATACGTATGTAGTCAGTGTCTGGTCACCAAGTCAGCATTTTTCTACTTTTCCTTTCAGTTCATATGCTCGTATTTGTTTTACCCTATCGCCTTCTTTATGGGAACATCACCTGATGATTGCCGATCTATTGGAAGACTGATAGGACTGAAGACGTTCACTAACGAGTTCGTGGCATACGATGAATTATCCAAAATCATAAAGAACAAGCCCATCCTCGACAGCTACATGAACAGCAATTACACGGATTGGTACTGGAAGGGGGACAACATCATTCTTCCGCAGTTAAATGACACTGTTCTCAAATATGGTATTTTGGAGGCAAGTAACTCATGTTTGTTGATTAACATTTTCAATATTTGGAAATTATGTCATTCGAAAAATTGTATTGAAGTGCCAAATCAATTTATCTTTAAAGTTAGAGAAATATCTGAGAAAACAGTTTTGATTTTTACCACTATCTATGCATTAATTTTGCTGCTATCATTCTTGAAATATGTTATTAACTTATCAGTTTGGTTATAGACATCAATAATCATATAGAGATCATATATATAATGCAAAATCTAAAGGTATTTTGCAAAAATAAATTACTAAACGAAGAAATATCAATTATCTTATAATACAAATCTCTTTTCTTTGAAGACTGAACATGGTGTACTTTCTTGAAATTTTATGAATTTGTTCTCTAAATATTAATATCAACAATCACATGGGGATTTTTAAAAGTCTCGACAAGACTAATATGCAGTTATATGATATGATGGTAAATTTTAAAATGACAGTGGTTCTTTGAAATTATGTGATGACGACTTAATATGAAAGTATTTTCCTTTAAAACTTTTACAACCCTATGGTAGACTAACTGTCAAGCATTTTCTCTCTATATCCGTTTGTAAATTTATCTTTTTGAAGATTAGATCTGACATCGTTTCGTAGAGCAGTTTCAGCTGTCAACAAGAAAGTCGTAAAGTTGTTTTTAAAACATGTTTCATGTGTTTCGCACAATAGCTTTAAAAATTAACGAATATTTTACATTTCCTCCATTCAATGATTTAGCTTAGGTATCGCTTACTATACAATGTAAAAGTGACAAAACAGCAACGGCTGGCTCAACTGCTATAAACGTTTTAAAAAGGCTAAAATCAAAAAGAAATATTTAGTATGGGATTTTCATGCATGATTGACTGAAATATTGAATTATGCGTGAAATTACAAAGCAACATGGATAATATATGAAAATATTTAAAAAGTTCTAGGAATAGAAATTATCATATGTTGGTAACAAAGTCTGAAATATTTTATTTTCCAAATAGACTAGATCTGAGGTGGTGGCAACGTATGCTCTTTGTGGATTCTCCAATTTTGGATCCATAGGAATTTTACTAGGAGGGCTAGGTGCTCTGGTTCCATCAAGAAAATCTGACCTCTCCAAGATTGTTCTCAGAGCTATGATAGCCGGAAATGCTGCTTGCTTCATGACCGGATGTGTAGCAGGTAAACGTTTTCAGAAACACATATATATGTGTTCCTCATTTTAAGTGGAAACACGATGAATTTTGTGACATGCTGTGGTAGATCTTTCTTTTCTTCTGATACAGATTTACTGCTAATAATGTTGAGTTTTATTTTCGTTATTTTTTAATTGGCGCTATCAAAACATATGGTGAAGATGTCTTAGCCTTATCATATGGATAAGTAACGGAAGTGAACGATCTAATTAAAATCAGACTACTTACATCTGCGCCGTATTTTATTTTGTAAATTAGATTGCGGAAGTGAATTCAAAACTGTGTGAAGTGGATTGAAACAAGAAACTAACGGTCGAATTTAAAAGTTGTATATACAGATTGGAAAAAAATGAAACTTTTTGTTTATTGTTTCAGGTTTGCTTTATAAGGACTATTGAAATTGTTGGACAATCCTACCGGGACTAATTCCGTATCATTGTGGATCAGAAATACTTTTCAGCTGTTGAAAATCGAGGTTTTACGTAGTTAGATTGTCAAAGTAATTTTAGCACCCGTGAAAATGTAGAGAAGAAGCAATGCTGTCAAAACCTTTCAATCTGATTGATATACCGGTATTTCAACATGCACTTACAGTAATTCATAAGAAATGCAATGCATGTTCAGATAGAAAAATATCGAGTGACACACCTGTATCTATAATTAGTACTATTTGCTGCATTACAACCGTACCTCATGTACTAACTGCTTAGTATTTTACATGTATTTATCATCATGATTAAAACACTATTGAGGCTACTAGAGTTGTTGACGTATGTTATGGGCCCCATCCTACTAATTACAGTTCAAAGGTCAGTACCATAGGTCTACAACTCTTGTAGTTTCAATATTGTCGAAGCATTCTCCTTCAGACTCACAAACAAAAGATTAGTATTACACTCCGGTCTTTTACTGACGTAATACTTACAGGTAGGTGTCTGAATTTGGGTATGATAGTGGAATATTTTCGCAATACTGTAAAAATGTTCGGTACTGCCTAGATAACTCAAAACGTTCATCATTTGATTAAAGTCTATTCATGAACAACTTTTTATTGCAATTTTGACAAACAACGTTTATTTGATGAAACAAAATTTCCAAATCAATCCATACAACTGATTATGTTTTAAGAGAAAGTCCACTTTCTTTAAATGAAACGTCCACTGTGTTCAATGCGTGCGCATAAAACAGTAACGGGTGACAACTAATGGAACTGCCTCTCTGAAATTCATCCATATTTGAATGTTAGTGACACAGATGATGACGGTAGTGTTTGTGATGGTATTAGTTTCATATCATGTTTCATATAGCAGCAGTCTTTGTGTATAAAAGAAGCACACAACGCATAATTGGCTACAAATATCTTGTTGCTCCCAAATTCTCAAGTATCGCAAATTTAACTGTGGTTAGTAGAATGACCTTTACGCATGCGATATATTTACGTAAAGGGTAGATAACTTTGTATTTTCTAATGAAATACATACATGTATAGAAATTATTTATGTTTTGTAAGTTATATCTTTTATGCAAAAGCTGTTAATGAAATATAATGACTTTCATGACGTACGCAGCTAGTACAATGTAGAATGAAAGATGATAATTATTATTTGTAAAATTTTATGTGATGTATCTTTTTATACGTACATGTAGGATTAGACGTACATGTAGGATTAGAGATGATATATATATGCACTTACAGAACATTGTCATATCACTGTCAGGTAAACAGCAATATACATTAATATATAATGTATTCCTAGTTCTTACAAAACATTGTCATATCACTGTCAGGTAAACAGCAATATACATTAATATATAATGTGTTCTTAGTTCTTACAAAACATTGTCATATCACTGTCAGGTAAACAACAGTATACAGTAATATATAATAATGTATTCCTATTTATAACCTATTCTTTATATGCTCCTATACATTTTTAACTGTTTATTTTATATTTTTACTCCACTATACACGAGTGAAATGTATATTTTTATTTCTGGAATGTATTATTTGATCTGATTAAAGAGTCATCACATAAAATGCAAATTTCAATAAAATTCTTTATGGGTGTATGTTTACTTACAAGTTTACATTGCAGTATTGTGCCGTATAAGTAGACGCTTTACGAAACACAAAGGACAAAGGGCATTAAGGGCCAAAATTTGCCCAATGTTAAAACACTATATTTTATTGTTATTCTGATTAATTGGGATTAGTGTAATCAGTTTCAGCCATTTTTAGATTGATTTTGATATGATTTCTTAATTTAGGGGCAAATTAATGGGGAAAAAAACAACTAAAAATCACAGATTTCTGGAAACAATAAATAACTTTTATATCAAACAAGAAATAACAAAACAAACATTTCCACATGTTAGAATTCATTATACAGGGTTACACTGAAAACAATTATAAACAATAAATATGCCTAAATTCCTTATTATGGGGTAAAACGACTGGGTTTTACACAAAAAAATCACAGATTTCTGGAAACATTGAATAACTTTTATAGCAAACAAAAAATAACATAAAAATCGACTGCATATGTTAGAACCCACTACACAGTATTATATTGGAAAAAATTGTGAACAATAAATAAGCCTAAATTCCTCATTTTAGGGGAAAACAAGCGATTTTTGCACAAAAAATCACAGATTTCTGGAAACAGTGAATAGCTTTTATAGCAAACAAAAAATAACATAAAAATCAACTGCATATGTTAGAACCCACTACACAGTATTATATTGAAAAAAAATTGTGAACAATAGATAAGCCTAAATTCCTCATTTTGGGGGGGAAAACAAGCGATTTTTGCACAAAAAATCACAGATTTCTGGAAACAGTGAATAACTTTCATAGCAAACAAAAAATAACACAAAACTCAACTGCATATGTTAGAACCCACTACACAGTATTATACTGGGAAAAATTGAGAACAATAGATATGCCACATGTGCCCAATATATTTTTCATATTTCAAGAGAATTTTAATATTGCAATGAAATACACGTTTTTTTCTTCTCAATGGTGATCTAATCAATCTTATTTTTACATTGGTAACCAAGATATTCCAGACTGAATTCGTCATATTTTCCCGGAAATCATGTATTTTCGTCAAAACAACATTTTCATGATGAAATTTAGATATATCCGCAGCAAAACAACGGGATGAAATTTAAAAAGAAGAATAAAAGTTAATATAGGAATCTCTCTTAAAAACATATTTCCGTTGTTTTCACGTGGACATCACATAATTTTAAAAATTGTCGTTTTTTTAACACGCGAATTGCCCGGTTCGGTTTTTTCTTTTACAAAACAACGCAAGCAGTTCTAAGCAGACGTCAAGCGTAAACAAAGAATGTGACACAGCAATGACAACGAGATCGGAGGAAGTTAGGCCCTAATGATTAAAATTCAATACAGAGAAACTGGTAACAATACTGAGGAGTTTAACTTGTATATAAAAATTTAGCAATATATACAAAATGCACAATACTGCATGCAGAAACGAGAGGTGTAGATAGTTGACAGCCACCCGCCAGGTTCTACATAGGCCAAGTACTTACGACACGTTATGTGTCACAATGTTATCTTAAATTCCTAGAAGGCCTTTTTAAAAGGTAGTTTTATTTTTAGTTAAAATGTGATATACTACTTTGATGAACTGTATGTCCATCGTCTGTAGCCTGGCTAATCCGTTCTGACGATAGTTTCCTGTTCGCGGCACTTTTTACAACCCTGGCACGGTGGGGTTCGACACTGTCATTTAAAAGAACAAAATCATCACCAATGGCGCCAACATGAGGCCATACAATGGATTCTAGAAACTCGTGTCTTTAGTGAGCACCAGTAAGATCTTTGTTGTCGTGACGTAAACGTCTATGGTACTGTACCATCGTGACTAATATCTGTGTTCAAACCACCGTTTAGCCTCCACCAAACCGATCATATTCAACCACAAAATAGTCCCTCTATCTTTCAGTTTTCTTTTTCCACACGCATCTATGGCTGTCGTTGAAATAAAGACAAAATTTCGACTCATCACTTTCAACACTTCCTGGATACTGCATGAGTTTCGGTTGACATGATCTTGAGAAAATTTAGAGCCGAATGTCTTCTACGGTGAAAGGTGATGTATGTTGTGGTCTTCTATGAAGAAAAGTGAACGCTCAGCTGGTTGAGACTCATCTCTCTGTTTACGGACACGGCTGAGGAAAAGCAGTAGCTCTTGTTATGTAGTGCAATACGTAAATCCGTTTCGGAAAGGTGAAGATAACGGACAGCGATCAATCTGACAATTGTATTCCTCAGGAGCACACTTTAGAATCTTCGTTTGCTGTTTGCTTGTAGAAAACTTTATAACAAATAAATGGCTAATACCACCCGTCGTTGTGGGTATTCAGATTCGAGATCGAGCATACCAATGATCTATGTGGCCACGTCGACCATCAAATGCCTTCTTGGAGGTATGACAACTTTTTAAAACACCAAAAATGGGGGGTTGTTTTTGTTATCAACCACGTATCTTAGACAGTTCCTAATGAAGTGCAAGATTCCAAACAGCCTATAACAAAGCATTGTAGATACAATTAAAACTGTCAAGAAATGAACAAAAATCAAATTTGTGTTTGACTGCAAAACTGGAACGTGTGTGGAAGACCAACTATGGGAGGATAGAAACATCAACAACAGGTTTTGAAAAGAATGTAACTTGTTTTTTTAGTATGTCTGTAAGTATTCAAGATTCTTTGTATAGCAGTCCAATATTCGGGTGAAGAAAATCACAAGAATTCGTCAAGCGCTTCCCTGTTTATTTCGATAGATCACACGATTTGGAGCTCGAGCACGCGGTAAGTTTTTGTTATCATTGAAATGATTGCACAAGGAGAACAAAATGAAAAGGTGAAGATAACGAACAGTGATAAATCCCATAACCCCTATAAAGAATACAAAATAAAGAGGTAGAGCAAACACGGACCTATGAACATACCAGAGATGGGATCAGGTGTCTAAGAAGAGTAAGCATCCTTTGTCGACCGGTCACACCCACCGTGAGTCCTATATCTTGATCAGGTAAACGGAGTAATCCGTAGTCAAAATCAGTGTGCCAAGAACAACCTAACAATCAGTATGAAACACGTCAGACAGCATTTTACCCAATGAGAGGTTGTATTCGTAAATTCGATCCTAATAATGACTATAGAATTTGCGAAATACTGACTTTAAACGAGATTGTCGAAACTCATGTAACATCAACTTACTTGTCAGTAGCCTGCCTCGAATTAAAAACTTATCATACGTAGAACAAGATCTTCTAATTTCATCATGTGTTCAATGTATCAATTGTATTCCTCAGCTTTAAATGCTTTACATTAAAACTTTTGGATTTTTTTCCCCTGTTTAAATTGACTTTCGATATTTGACCTTTTACTTTCATCAAATGGCACTAACGAACATTTTCGATCAGTTTTAAATTCACTCAAAGTCAATTACCTGTATAAAATGCTCATCAAGTATGTGGGCGAAAGAGGTGAAAATAAACCGTTTACATTACTAGTACATTATCAGTACATTTAATTTAGATGTTGCTGTTATTTTCTAACAAAATTACAGAAAAAATTATTAGGACGTGTAAATCTAAATCTAATACATCTGTCGAATTAAGATGAGACAAATTGTACCTTTATCATGGTAACTTGCACCTACAATGTGCAGAAGCGAATTCGTTTTAAAGATAGATAATGATAATTTGCAAATATATTTTGTTCATATTTGACAACAGCGATGACCTTCATGTACATGGACTATATAAATACTTTTTTATACTCTGCGTCCCGAGTTCGATAGGCAATGGTTGTATGTGAGAGGGTATGGCGGTCGCCCGCTCGGACATGTGGGTATCCTCTGGTTACTCCGGTTTTCTCCCACATAAATGACCCCCTAGCGCAAACATCCGTGCATTAAAGGACCCCATTGGAAATAAGCTTTCGAGCTTTCTTGGGTTATCCTTGGTATTTATGTATGTACTTGTCCTATGTTGTGTCTCTGTGTAATATTATCATTTCTCCACTCAACACATCTTTCATCATAAAGACACCAACAAAAAAAACCCTTTCTCATTGCACGACCGTCGCAGGGTTCACCTTCTTGACTAAACTTAAAGAAATATCTCTTAAAGTTAAAGACGTGACCCTAATAACTTGACTGGGCCGGTCAAAGTTTTAAATGTAGATGAATAGGAAAAATCTTCTCAAGCATAGCAAAGCCTTGATTAGCTATATTAATTATACTATTGATCATATGAAGGGTACCATTCGTTTCAAAGGGAAGATCATTAGGAAATAGGGGAAAATGGTGGCATCTTTCAAAAACATTTCTTCAAGAGCCCCAGGACCAGAAAAGACAATGCTTATGTGAAAGCTTCAGATCCTTAATAGGGCATGGACACGATTTGAGCTGAAAATTTTCAAATTTTATTTTTCTATTTTTATTGTTTACAATGCTTAACTAAAGTATTTCTAATAATCACCCAAAACTTGATTATCATTTGTTGAGTCATCACTCACAATTCTTTGTTATGTAAACAAGACTTGTGCCATGGTGTTTTTTTTTTTTTTTGGTTTTTTTTACATTAGATTTCTTAATTGAAAATAGCATGTTTAAAACAAAATGAAATGTGCCAAACACTAAAAAAAATTCAATTTTGTTAAGAATCAACATGTCAATTGAAAATAAATCTGCTTTAAACGAAACTTTTACTAGTATATTTAATCGATGTAAACAAAAATATGTCACGAGCCTTGTTTACATAACAAAGAATTGTGAGCTCTGTATCTCCCATGTACATGTACCTCAACAACTGACATTCACATTTTTGCTAACCATTAGAAATATCTTCAGCATTCTAAACTTTAAATATGGGGAAAATAAAATTTAAAAATTTCCAGCTCAAATCATGTCCCCCCACTCGTTAAAAACTGTATATTCAAATTGTGTAAACCATATCCCCTTAGGGGTACGAGAGGGCCACAATTCGGGATCAAAGTTTTAAATGGGGATACATAGGAGAAAAAAATTAAGTCTTCTTTGCAGGAGCAGCAGGGCCTTAATTGGTCATATTAATATGCAAACATCCTCAGGTAATGCAGATTCACGTTTGTTTAGGTAGTGGTTGTGGTAGCAGGGAGTGGTTGTAGTAGCGAGTAGTGGTTGTGGTAGCGGGGAGTGGTTGTGGTAGCAGGAGTAGTAGTTGCAGGGAGTGGTTGTGGTCAAAGGCAGTGGTTGTGGTAGCGGGCAGCGGTTGTGGGGAGTGGTTGTGGTAGCGGGCAGTGGTTGTGGTAGCGGGGAGTGGTTGTGGTAGCGGAAAGTGGTGTTTGCAGGAAGTTGTTGTGGTAGCGAGTAGTGGTTGTGGTAGCGGGCAGTGGTTGTGGTAACGGGGAGTGGTAGTTGCAGGGAGTGGTTGTGGTAGAGGGCAGTGGTTGTGGTAGCGGGCAGCGGTTGTGGGTAGCGGGGAGTGGTTGGGGTAGCGGGCAGTGGTTGTGGGTAGCGGACAGTGGTTGTGGTAGCGGGGAGTGGTTGTGGTAGTGAGGAGTGGTTGTGGTAGTGGGCAGTGGTTGTGGTAGCCGGCAGTGGTAGCAGATAGTGGTTGTGTTAGTGGGCAGTGGTTGTGGTAGCGGGCAGCGGTTGTGGGTAGCAGGGAGTGGTTATGGTAGCGGGGAGTGGTTGTGGTAGCGGGCAGTGGTTGTGGCAGCAGGTAGTGGTTGTGGTAGCGGGTAGTGGTCGTGGTAGCGGGCAGTGGTTGGGCCACCAGTTTTTATATTGAATATATAAGGAAAAATCTTTTTAAATGTATTTTTAGTCCTATAGATTTTCAAGCATCCTCAGGCAGTGCAGAATTCTTGGCTCCCGGAGATTGGATGAAGCCACTGTAGGGAACCAAAGTATTACATGTATATGGAAATAATAAAAAAAAAAAAGTCTTGAAACATTTCTATTTTGAACAGCTAAACCATCATGAAATTATGCCATGTTAATTGACGGGCAACCTCAGGTAGTACGGAGTCAATTGTTTTGGAGGGAATACCCCAAGGGTAGATTAAGGTTGCGATAGAGGTTATAATGGGCGTTTTACATGAAATTATATCGAGATTGGGATAAAGCTTTCCATATCTTAGTAACAGGGTCCTAATTAGTGATATTAGTATGTACGTATCATCATGTGCTTCATATTCAAGTTTATTTAATTCCTGACCGCGGGGAAAGGGGTAGGGATGGTGCTTCAATAGAGGATTTTATCGGAGATGCAGGACCAGTATTAGTCATATAGAGGATATCTAACAAGTTGATATGGTGTATTTATTCGCGAGTTGGATCAATCAAATATCAAAATACGCAATTATAGATGTTCTATTTATCTCATGCGTCTTCTTTTCACTTAATTTCGAGATGATCCCCAGTATGGTAGAAACAGCTAATTGAATTTGTTTTGAATCCGTGGCTCAGACGTCGTGCTTAATCTGTCTTCCTTACGCGGGAAAAATAGTGCGTTTATAATCCATTGATATACAGTACAAAAGGGCATTTTTATAAAAGAAACCATTGATGAAAATTGTTTTAGAAGGGATCATAGTTTATAATTAAAAATGGTTTTGCCATTTTAACAAAGTAACAACTAATGACCTAGTATTTATTTTTTGACGTAGGCCGGACCTGATAAAAGTTTTGATGTCGTCATCTTTATGAAAGTCATATTTTAATGCAGCGTTATTAGAATGTTCAACAGTTTACAATGAAAAGTAGAAGTGTTTGTGCATTTGGATTTTATTTACGTAGTTCCTTTGGATCTAAGGGCCGAGAGCAAATCCTAAGGCACTTTAAATAGGCCTAGCCTAGTAAGTAAAGCTGTTAAGATTTGTTACATTCAATATGCTCCAGAAATAAGAGACTGTGCTTGTGAATACTTGGTACCGCAGCATGTCGAGGTACTTTTGATTATGCTTGTCTAGTAGGTTGTCGATGATAATTAAGTGCACATATTTTTGTTTTCTGATCGTAATTGTTGAGTAGTTATTGACCGAGTTGGCATTTTTATGGCCGGTAACTTGCATTATATGTCAGTGGTGGCAACATCATTTCAATTTTGCTATAAAATAAATTGTAAACAAGAGGTACTATGATCAATGCTCACTAAGAATACCCCCCGCTTACCCCAATATCCCAAAGGGTGTTGTTAATAGGTATAAATTACCTCTTTCCTGAGTGTAAAAATATGGTATGCCTTTGTAGAAGAAAATGGAAGATATAGTCCGAACACAAATCCATGGCATAAACCTATAATTTTGACCTTGAGATCAAAGGTCAAGGTCATAAAGAGGTCATGAATGTACATGACACATAGTCTCATGGTGATACACCCATGTCTTATGGTATGACTATGTCAAAACCCTGTAATCAATTTTGATCTTAAGGTCAAAGTTCAAGGTCATATAGAGGTAATGAGGGTACCAGACACATCGTATCATGGTGATACACTCATGTGTCAAATTTGGTATGCATATGTCAAAGAACAAAGACGTCATGGCCCTGACACGAATCCATTGTAAAAACCTTTAATTTTGACCTTGAGGTCAAGGTCATATGGCGGTCTGAAGGTACATGACACATCGTCTCATGGTGATACACTCATGTGTCAAATATGGTATGCCTATGTCAAAGAACAAAGAAGTTATGGCCCGGACACGAATCCATTGTAAAAAAAAAAAAAAACTTTAATTTTGACCTTGAGGTCAAGGGTCAAGATCATATAGAGGTCATGAAGGTACTCGACACATCGTCTCATGGTGATCCACCTATGTGCCAAATATGGTATGCCTAAATCAAAGAACAAAGAAGTTAGGGCCCGGACACGAATCTGCACAGACAGACAGACGGACGGACGGACAGACAGAGTGATTCCTATATACACCCCCTGAACTTCGTTTGGGGGTTATAATAAATGCAGAATAACAAGTTTTACGCTTTATTTCATGCATCGATATGCATAAACATAGAAAATATGTCATCCAAGCGGGGACAGTGTCAAAAGTAGTTCGGACCGGAAGCGCTTTATCAAACGGGCGTGTGATAAAGCTAATGCTTTATCTCACTTTCAATATATACCACACGTATGAGATAAATCAACATACAAGCATCCCCGGGTAGTGCGGATTCAGTGTCTTCATACCAATGCCCTGAGGGAAGGTTTGGTCACAATAAGGATTCAACGCTTTGCATAAGAATGTCCTGGGGAATTTGAAAATCTTTGTTTTTAAGTGTACCATTAGATTTGGGTGGGGCTAAAAAATAAACTCTTTCAGCTGTAGTAATGAAAAATGCAATAAAACAATGCTCATTGAAAGTGCGTGATTGTGGGGTAACAATAGTTCAAAGAAACAGAAAATGCCCTGTCAGTCCCTAATGGTAGTAAAATGACTGACAGGTAGGCTGCTTATATGGCCAATAAAAGTTTGGAACAGAGGTTTGAACACTTTACAGAAATGTCAACTGCAAATAACACATTTACATGTAATATTATTTTTGTGCGATATATTGTAGAGTATGGTTTACTTTTGTCTTCACCCCCATTGTAAACGTTATACAGTGTTTCAACAAAATATGTTCAAAGAAGATTTTGATCGGAGTTTAGGCTGCATTCCAGCGCAACTGTCTACACATGCAGGCCAATTAAAAATTAATTAATAGATTATCACCCCCGTCCGTCCCTCAAAATAGGGCACACCCCGATGATTTTTTTTTTTTTTTTTTATATATATTTTTTCGCAAGAAATACTATTTCAAACAAACTTGCTTCTCAATGACATGAGTGAATGATTAAAGTCACAGAATGTTGGTTTTACATCTTCTACCAAAGATTCTTTGAATGTTAACTTGATGAACACTTTGTGTGATGCCTTTTGTCATTTTTTTTCCCTCAAGAAATAAGAATTAAAAAATAAAATCCTCCCACCAGTCCCATATTCTTTGTGACCTCAGATGATAATCTGCTAATTTTTTTTTTTGGCTTAGTTCATTCATTACTATGTACAATTTTCAAAAAAAAAAGTAGCATGCATGTCAAAACAAAGAATTAGCGGGTTTTTAAAAATGTCATTAAACCGAATTCAAATCATAGCCTCAAATCGGCTCGCACAGCTCACAATGGACTGAAGGATGAAATGTTAATCGGACTGAATGCATGTGAAATATTTTTTGTAATTTCCCAATTTTTGTCGTCTGGCGTACCATAATATGGTACAACATACCACATTTAAACCCACAGAAATAACTCCAACAGAAACCAAAACATAACTTCCTAGAATTGTCTTTATTGTTCCCCAAAGTTTTATAATTGATGCATTACTAAATTTTTTGCATATGCACGACTAAACTAACCGATAAACAGATAAGTCTCAAAGCTACTGTTTCAGTACCAAAACGGCAACAAGGGGAGTTTGAACTTAGAGTGTATATGACAGGTTGTCAATAATGATCTATGACGAAGGAAATGGTTCTCATCAAATTAATATTTCCTTATCAAGAAGGGGAAAAAAAGAATACGTGGATAATGAGCAAGGGACTGATCTTCGTAGAATATCGGGGACAAACCTGAATACATGTATAAAATGATTGTAGACACCACTGCTGGGGAAAAATATGTGCATCTCTGTGTTGTGTACATAGAGTGAAGATGTAATCTGTTTGAAATTGAGAAGTTAATCTAATTTCATTTGTCCCACCATAGCATGCAATAAGTGCATAATAAGTCAGCTCGCTGGCGCTTGACATTGCCAACAATCACAAACACACCAAACACCAGTGCATCTGGTATTCTAGTACAAATGCCTGATTTCTGATCAGATGTTTTAGTAACCCCAATCGCCCGACTGGAATTTGTATGATTAAAATTATAGAATCAATATCGAAGCTTTGCGATATACAAACAACAGTTTCTTCTTCTGTAGACGAAGTTTTAAGTAATCGATTTCTAGGAGACTTTTCTTTATTCATTAATCAGACAAAGGAAAAAAATGACATCGTTTGCATTTGATTATGCCAAGAGCCTAATAGCAATCTTGTATGGCTAATGAGAAAGCTTTTCCTCTTTCCTTTGCTTTGGTGGTTTTTCCGGACATAAGAGAAGGCAATCAACAATTAAACTAGATCAATTACAGACAAAATCTAATAGATGTATAATAGCATTTGGAAAAAAACAACCAAAGAAATAATTTGTATGCAAGGATTGCTTACAATCATGCTTAATTGCGGTTCTCGGATCTGAATTGAACGATTCCATGCTCTTGATTAGATGAGGTTTTGAAAATGAACAATCAAATACAAAACGAATATACGTTAGCTGAAAAAGTTATTTCAGTCTTGCCAGAAATCATCGCCATTCTCACAAGTTGCCGAACTTCTAAATGCTTTTTGAAAAATGTCCAATTTGCGGGATTTCTTTTTACATGCATCTAGAAGGCACAACTGATCCGCTTATTTGGATCCGCTACTGATTTTTTAATAGTTGGACCACTTTTCTTGACAATTGCATCCCCTATCACTTCTCTCAATAATTTGGATCCGCTTCGTTTTTCACGATGTCGCATCTGCAAAGTAGGGCTACTGCTTCATTTGTTGATATATATGTGTGTGTTCGTGCGTGCGTGCGCACGTTTGTTTGACTTCTTCTATTTAAAAAAAAAATGACAAGCTGTGTCGTATTGCTTTACAATGACAGCCATTAAAAGTTGTATATAAAAATGATAAACTTTCCATGTCATACAGCAATTGCATCCATTTATGGCTCATCACAAACGAGTTGGTTTGCGAGTTACTACCGGAACACCGTTTTTACCCGAATTTTATACACGCCTTTTTGTTAGGCCTATGAATTTCCGGTTTCTTACAAGGTTATTCGGAAGCAGTCTGGTCCCCGCCCCGGCACTCATTGATCACAAAACGAGTGATCAATAAGCGACGGGAATGGGGAGCAGAAGACTAGTTCGGAAGCGGGAGAAAATTGAAATCATGGCACATTTTTACACGTTAAATGTACCAGAGCTTGATTGATATTTTCAGAAGCGGTGTTACAGGTTCCACATTCAGGAAGGTAGAACTGGTTACATTATGTAAACTTGCAACGGAACTGCTTCCCGACATACTACCAACCGACGACCGAAGGAGGGGAAGGGGACAATTGTCATGAAAACACCTAGACTTCACATTGCAGAAATTAGTATTCTCTGTATTGAAACACGAATATTTCAAAAGAACGTGCGGAAAACTACTATGTTATAGGTCTATGTAATTCAGCGTTGACGATAAGAGTGTACTTTGCGGTTTAGGTATCTTTCCGACTCGACAACGTCAGTCAAGCTCGCCTACTCTTTTAGTCCCTTTTCTGTGTTGGGGAAAAAGTAAAAACTGAATCACTGCCTTATAACCATACCCTCCAGGGGCTTCGGAGACTATTTATCGCGATGATCGGGACAAGAGAAGGCGGAGTTCATGTCTATTTCTATTTCCAGCAGTATCTTTATAATCTCATTTCCTTTTATGGCTATTAACCTCCTGGCACAATATCAAATAAACAAAGTCTAATCTATGCGTTTTAATTTACATGTCATGCAATTGTAAATATAGCAATAAAACCACCGCTATGATCTAGAGGTAGAGCGTTCGCCCCGCATGCGGAAAGTCGGGGTCCGAATCCCAACCGTGACAGACTTAAGTCGTTAAAACAGGTAATGACAGTTCCGTCGTCAAACGCTCGGAATCAGGAGTGAGTGTCACGGGTTCTCGGAAATGACGTTAAAATCGGATGTTCCGTGTCACAGTAGGTGTGGCACGCTAAAGAACCTTCACTGCTCAATGGCCGTAAGCGCCGAGCATAGACCGAAGTTTGAAGCCCTCCACCGGTCTTGGTGACGTATCCATATGAGTGAAAAATTCTCGAGAGGGACGATAAACAAGATACAATCAATCAATCAATCAACAAACGACACATTGATATACAATGTACTTGTATTTCACTTTGGTATATTCTCGGTTCACACATTTCAGCATATCACCCAAATATTGATAGTTCTGTATCCCCTCAAAAGCGTCCAGAAATGAACAATAGAGTTTAAACTTTGCTTTGATCACAGGTTGCCGCTGCATTCGATGTCCCGATTCGCCCTCAACTTCCCAACCACCCACCCTCTCTTTGCCAAATTATTGGTGCGATGACCGTCGCTCTTGCTCCGATGTCCTCATACCTCCATTTTTTTCTTGTATCGATGTGACAGCCCTCGACAGCTAATATCGCGTTTTAGAACGCCTACTTCTGCATATACTATACTTGCACTCGTATCGTCTGTACCGGAAGTATCGAGGACTATCAAAACTTTTAAATCACGTGACTGCATTGTGCAATTTCAGAATAAAAAGGTGCTCCGTCAGTAACTCGAAACTCTCGTATTACTATCTGTCGACGAGAAATATTGTGACCTCATACCCCACCCCCAAATCCCCCTTCAGAAGCGGTCCAAACCGTCTCATAGCATTCATCAGTGAAATAATGAAAATGTTGGTGAAGAATAATAAATAATCAATCACTTACAGAATAGTGCGCAACTAGTGCACGCAATCTTTCGTAATTTGAATCGCTGATTAAATGACTAAAATATAGATTAATTGGCCATGGCAAAACACGATGCAATCTACGCAAAAGCACGGACCCCCCATGCTTTTGTTATATTTTTTTGTAGCTTCGCTCCGTGGGTGCTCATGGAGGCGTGGCCTGAAGATTCAGCCTTTATTTTCCTGGTTTTGCAACCTCCCCTTTTTATTGTATATTTCACACCTGTGATATGTTTCACGGATCTGCACACATTGTTAATATGAATAAATAATAACAACAATTACAATGTATATGTATTAGAATTTAGAAAAACTTGATGTATAGAATGATTGATGAATTATGGAACATATGCACACTGATTTTAAAAAATAATCACAGAAAAGTCACGATATCAAACTATTAAACGTATCCAAACCACGGAGGAGATGAAACAGAAATAACTTTCAAAATACAGTCCTGGTGCAGCATTGCAGAGGTTTCCATCACAGCACGTCCGTATCGTGCAACCTTTGAATCTGTAAGAGCGATGTTTCCCTCGACACACATTGAACGTCTCACTGGTGATTGGGGAACACGTACCTCTCGAGCACGTTCTCACGACAGATTCATATTTGGCCGGGGACGGGTAATCGACCATTTCATACACAACCTTCTGTAAAACAGTATCGATGTTAGAGAAATGTGTTTCCTTTAATTCTGTTTCCAGAAATAATATAAATAAACAAGAAATGATAATTTCTTTTTATGGTATATTTGCTTCTCAATCTGCATGCAGTAAATCCATATTCACTAACGTGATGATACAAAGAACAATCTATCGATATGGAAATGCGTTCGCGACTTTTTTTTTTACTCTGCATAACAAAATTACTGTTTTGTGAGAAGAAACATCTTGCACATGAATACAAGTTGGTTTACATAATTCGTCTTCCATTCAACGGGCGGATCCATATGCATGTACAATTTTCTAACGGGCGTGTAACCCACGTTTGTTGGGTTATTTTCCTGTCCCAAAGAGAGGATAGAAAATCCTAAAAAGGCAAGCAATGATCATTTTTTGTTTAGAATATTCAACCATATGGGGTAGGGGTGCAACCCTGTAACCCGTTCTAGATCCGCCACTGAATTATATTATTGAATTTCTTACCATGCAAGACTCGCCCACGTCACAATGGACTTTTTGTGAATAGTCTTCATAATCTTGACCATTACATTCCTTCCCAATGCATTTCCAGCACATCAGGCAGTTCACGTTTCTACAGAGTAGACCTAAAAACATTCATACAGCGTTCATGTTTCTACAGAGTAAACCTAAAAACCATTCAGACAGAGTTCCCATTTCTACAGAGTAAACCTAAAAACCATTCAGACAGAGTTCACATTTCTACAGAGTAGACCTAAAAACCATTCAATCAGACTGAGTTTGCTTCAATATGCTACACACGTTTGGAATTCGCTTTCACAGCGTTCCTGTATTGTTCAAAACTTTTATTATGATAATGTATTATTCATGTACGTCAAAAAGTGTTTTTTTATTTGTATCTAGAAGAAATTCATGATCTGTTAAAGTGTTATTCTTGTATAAAACCTTTCGACTGTATCCGTATTGTTGTTAGGATACAGAATTTGGAATGAAGTCAGAATTAATTGTGTTAAGATTGTGTGTGTGTGTGTGTGTGTGTGTGTGTGTGTGTGTGTGTGTGTGTGTGTAAAACGAGCGATTCATAAAGTGAATTAATTCATACACCAATGTGTTTACACTAACTGCTGACGACAATTTACCGTAGAGCTATAAACACAATAGTATTCCCGATACCATATTTCATTGTTCAAGTTTTGTATCGCGAAAATCTTTCTTGCATATGAATTTAGTTTTTATACATTATCAGCAAAATTAAAGAAAACTTTCAAATGATAAAGACATTTTAATAATTATAATTGATCAATTTTTCACATTTCCCCCGCCCCTAAAGCCCTGAGGTCCAGGTGTCCTGAATTTTACAATTCATGGCTCCCTTCTCCAAAAAATGCTGCATACAAAATTTGAAAAGAATGGGAACGATATTTATTGCGATAAAGTTAAAAAATGTTATATATCGTTAATGCACATGCACATTTTATCATTATTACCATTTTGGACCCACCCTGGTACCAAAAACCCATATCCGTGGGATCATGAAATTTACAATTTTGATAAAGGACTTTCTGTAGTATCAATAGCATTAAAGAAGATATTTTTTAAGGACATGATCGGCGTTTATCAATTATATATAATTTTAGTGACATTTCACTCACAATGCACTTCCATTATATCTTGTTTCTACTATGCCTGTTTTAGAATTAGCATATTTTGATAGTTGCTGGTTGTTATAAGTAAAATATATAATCAGCTCTACATTGTTATCGAGAGTAAGTTGTATAAATGACCGTTGCTGTGTAGCATATCTTTAGAACAATAAGGTATTGAACCCAGGCCGGACCCTTGCATTACTAGTTAAGTGATCTAACCACTGAGTCAATATACAGAGTATGGTAATAATGCTACAATATAGATTTTAAACCTATTTCCGAAGTCCTATAAAAACTCTTCATATCGAGGAGATGAAAAAATAATTCAGAAAAAATGTCGGAAACGTCACGATCATGTATGACCTTAAACGTTTCACATATAAACAAATGCAAATTAAATTTGCCCTCTACCCCGGGAATCATGAAATTAAAAATTCTAGTAGATACCTTCCTGCTCTACATCACTGCGAGTAGTTTTTCTTACAGATTATGCAGATGTGCGGTTGTAAAAAAGAGCTTTGAAAATCGGTCAGTTGTTGACAGTTTTTGCCCATGCTAAGGTGATACAAGAGTTCAGAAATTTATAATTCATACCCCTCTTGTCCCAAAGATGCTTCACACCAAATTGGAAAAGAATCCATTGGGTAGTTATCAAGAAAATGTTCAATTATTTTAAAATACACGAAGACGGACGCAGATTATTAGCAATAGGTCACCTGAGTGGCTCAAATGACCCGCTAGAGAGAGTCTACTGTTTACATATGTGGTACTGAAAAAGTAAACTAAATATACCAAAATACTCATGTTTGACACGGTGGTTTGATGTAACTTGAAATGACATTTTTGTCAGCCTTTATTCCATCACAACATCCAGTCAGCTTTAAGCGGTGTATATTCTTATCACTTTTACCCTCATAAACGTGCACTATCGTGACGTAACCTGTCATTTAACATATTGGATGCAGGTCATTCTCGAATTCCGTAAACATATGTTGCAGATTATAGTGTTGAAGGACACCCCCTACAATGTTATCCATACATGTAGATATCATATATATCAACAGTCTCGTGGCCTTTTCAGTGCTAATATATATATATATATATATATATATATATATATATATATTATAGATAATATACAGCTGTAGTTCTGAGTGTGTGCTCTAAACCAGCAAAAGTTACATAGATAAATGTGTATTTAGTGTTCAGTAGCCAGCCTGCTGTCTGAGTGAAAATGTTTACACAAGTACTTAATATTCTAATTAGATAATTGTTTGTAAAATCGTCTATCACAATAATATTTTTTTTTGCTTGTGCACGTAAGAAAATGATCCAGATCTTTTTTCACAAAGACATTGCACTATGCGTTCTCAGTTAAGTATTGAATATATATATATATATATATACATCCTACTGTCTCAGTTTACATCGCAGAAGTTTACGTCAACAAGACATTATAAGAATTACGAGAATAAGCCCATCATTGTCTGAAGTTTAAAAAGATTCACAAAAAATTAAACTCACCTGTTAAAAACAGCACTATAAACTGCCTCAAGATAATCAACTGTGAAAAGTGTGCATCCATAAACTGACAGGCGACAGCCAACTCAACATAAACCCTGACAGGCGACAGCCAACTCAACAGGAATGGTCACCTCTCTGGGAACGACAATATCGCAGTCAGTCACATCTCCAGCTGTCTGTAGAAATTTTACAGAACCCAATACTCTAGTAATCCAGCATGAATTACCGTGACTTCTGGCGAATTGTTTATTTGTACTTTTATCCAAGAATCTTCCTACCGAGATGAATGCGGATGCTTGGTTCAGACTCTGCGCTGCTCATCTGATTGGAGATGTTCTAGAGGGAGAGACGCTTAATCCCCTCTCGAGTCCACTTGCTCTGATGAGGAAACGGTGAATACAATGTCGATGTACGTTATATTTAATCATTTTTGTATTGCAACCGTTCCAATATTTAATCCACATTTGTATTTCAAATATAAAAGCTTTTGAGATTCACGAAAAAAAACATTAAACCTCTAACACTGGTCTTTTAATCTATCCATTCAGATCAGATCTATGTGTTTTAAATCGTTGTGTAATTATATATTCAAAGTAGATCAAATGAAACTTTGAAAATAAGCGACCTCACTGGAGATGGGTCTTTGTATGTGCTTCGATTGTTTAAACAGAGAAGTATGTTAATTTTAGTTCTAGTGTTTACATAACACGTAAAACTATGCTAATGTCAACATACGAGCATAGTAGTAATTTCGTGTGTGTATTCTTTGAGCTGAATGAAGTGGCTCTCAAGTCTTTTAATTCATTACATAGATCCCACAAAAATTGTATAAAGATGTTCTGTAAATATATACTAGCATCGATTTTTTTAAAAAAATTCTTTCCCCACGCCGACCGACTGACAGATAAGCACACAGGAGAACGGACAGTGCCCCCTACCAACAAAAGCCGGAGCATACAAAACTTGCACAAAAGCTCGCACTTGAAGTCTTCATGAATTACAATGTATTCTACTATAAAACAGAAAAGGCATTCTTTGTTGATATAAATTCTGTCGATACAGAGATACCGTTTTGATTTACGCTCTCTTTTCCCCCATGGTTCTGGCTTGAAGAATACATTCCGTATGTTAAGAAAGCGAGATTGGTTCTCGGAATATTGAATTAATCAATGTTCCACATATCTGCGTGAAAAAAATTATCTAACGTTGTATACTTTTGAGATGTAATGGAGAACATCTGCCACACTCCGCACAGTATTATAATCTTTATAAGAAGTTTGTTTTGGGTTAATACTCTCTCTCTCTGAGAGAGAGAGAGAGAGAGAGAGAGAGAGAGAGAGAGAGAGAGAGAATCTGATTTCTGGTTGCTAAGACGAATAACGCATTATTTCATGGTATCAAAAATCTGTTTTACTATGTTGTTGATGAATTATTGGGAAGAATATTTGTGAAAAT
Organism: Ostrea edulis; assembly: GCF_947568905.1. Classification (NCBI taxonomy): domain Eukaryota; kingdom Metazoa; phylum Mollusca; class Bivalvia; order Ostreida; family Ostreidae; genus Ostrea; species Ostrea edulis. The sequence goes on along the minus strand of NC_079173.1, from coordinate 23,851,094 downwards.
CAATTCATAGAAAATATTTAAACAACGAGAGGTTTAAAAGTTCTAATTTCATTTAAACAATAAAATGCTTTTTTGTTGTTTTATCAGGTAATGAAGGTAGCAAGCATTGCAGAATACAATCATAACCCGGGCTGATTGTTTTATCAGGTGATGAAGGTAGCATTGCAGAATACAATTGTAACCCGGGCTGGTTTTATTCCTGCAATGATTAAATCACATTTGTCATCGGATTAAACAACAAAGAAAGACATTTTCTGTTTAGATTTATATCTTTATGCATTAAAAAAAAACCCCACACACACACAAACCTAGATTTACATGCAAATACTAAAATGTCCTTAGTATTGAAATACCATTGACGTATTCGTTACTTAAATGGAACAGTCAATATAACCTTTCACCTTTACGACGCCCCATTACGCGGACAGGGGCACTTTGAGGTATACACTTTTACGTTACAATGATATATCGCCATGCCTAATATGAATGGACATGGCGAAATCAAATACAATATATTGACCAGCTTAAATCGATATAAATAAAGATTAGAAAATGTCCAATCTGTTGGAATTCTCATGAGCACGAATTGTGCTCCTTTGCTAGCTGAACTGTTTTTGTATTCTCATTGGGCAGAATTTATTCAAACGCTTCTACATGAGAAGAAAAAATATGTTGCTGTGGCTTTCAATACGACATTTACATGTATTAGATATATCGACAACGTTTTATCTATTAACAATGATCGTTTTCATTCATGTGTCGATTCGATATATCCATGTGAACTCCAAATAAGACACCACAGAGTCTTCCACATCTTTAATATTTTATTGAACATAGACTAACAACTCAACTTTATTACAAACGGAATTATCTCAGCTTCTCAATCGTCAACCTCCCATATTTATGTAGCAATATTCCATTATCACCTGTATATGGTGTTTATATCTCTCAACTGATTCGATAAGCAAGAGCTTGTTCTCCATATGATCAGTATTTTAAATCGAAACAGGCTACTGACAAACACATTGATATTAATGGGGTTTCAACAGGCTGAGTCTCGTTTAAAGTCAAAATTTCGCAAACTCGTTGGTTGTTATTACGATCTAGTTTGCTAATGGGTCAAGTGCTGTTTGACGTGTTTTATACCAATTGTTGGGCCGTTCTTGGCACACTGATTCTGCCTACGGATTACTCCGCCTGATCAAGATATAGGGCTCACGGCGGTTGTGACCGGTCGACAGGGAATGCTTACTCCTAGGCACCTGATCCCATCTCTGGTATATCCAGGGGCCCGTGTTTGCCCACCTCTTAACATTGCATTCTTATATGAATTATGAGATTATCTGATAGACTCTTTTGAAATGATAAAGATAACGAACATTGATCAATGTAGCTAAGATAACACTAAAAATCGGACAAATGTGCTTGATTTTAATTCTTATAAAAGGGATTTCTTTACCAGCGGTAAAGCAATTTTTCCCCTTGAAATTATGCACCATAAATTGATTAAGCAAAGTTAAATGTTTGTATAAACGTTTTACAAGTTTGAAGAATCTTAATAAATTCGGCGTTATGAAAAAGTGTTAGCGAATAGCGACATCTATGCTATGACAAAGTGTTAGTGAATAGCAACATCTGTGTTATGACAAAGTGTTAGTAAATAGCGACATCCATGTTATGATAGTGTTAACGAATAGCGACATCTATGTTATGACAAAGTGTTAGTGAATAGCAACATCTGTGTTATGACAAAGTGTTAGCAAATAGCGACATCCATGTTATGATAGTGTTAGCGAGTAGCGACATCTATGTCATGACAAAGTGTTAGCGAATAGCGACATCTATGTTATGATAGTGTTAACGAATAGCGACATCTATGTTATGACAAAGTGTTAGCGAATAGCGACTTCTATTCTATGACAAAGTGTTAGCGAGTAGCGACATCTATGTTATAACAGTGTTAACGAATAGCGACATCCATGTTATGACAGTGTTAGCAAATAGCGACATCTATGTCATGACAAAGTGTTAGCGAATAGTGACATCTATGTTATAATAGTGTCAACGAATAGCAACATCTATGTTATGACAAAGTGTTAGCAAATAGCGACATCTATGTTATGACAAAGTGTTAGCGAATAGCAACATCTATGTTATGGCAGAGTGTTAACGAATAGCGGCATCTATGTTTTGACAGAGTTTTAGTGAATAGCAACATTTATGTTATTAGAGTGTTAGCGAGTAGCGACATCTATGGCATTACAGTGTTAGCAAATAGCGACATCTATGTTATGACAAAGTGTTAGCGAATAGCGACATATATTTTATGACAAAGTGTTAGCGAATAGTGACATCTATGTTATGACAGTGTTAGTGAATAGCGTCATCTCTGTATGACAAAGTGTTAGCGAATAGCGACATATATTTTATGACAGTGTTAGTGAATAGCAACATCTATGTTATGATAAAGTGTTAGCGAATAGCGATATATATGTCATGAAAAAGTGTTAGCGAATAGCGACATCTATGTTATGACAAAGTGTTAGCAAATAGCGACATCTATGTTATGACAAACTGTTAGCAAATAGCGACATCTGTGTTATGACAGTGTTAGCAAATAGCGACATCTGTTTTGACAAAGTGTTAGCGAATAGCGACATCTATGTTATGATAGTGTTAGCAAATAGTGACATCTGTTTTGACAAAGTGTTAGCGAATAGTGACATCTATGTTATGACAGTGTTAGCGAATAGCGACATCTATGTTATGACAAACTGTTAGCGAATAGCGACATCTATGTTATGACAAAGTGTTGGCAAATAGCGACATCTATGTTATCACAAAGTGTAAGCGAATAGCGACATCTATGTTATGACAGTGTTAGCAAATAGCGACATCTGTTTTGACAAAGTGTTAGCGTGTTTTTCCATACATATCATTTGCTACATGCAAACTTCTTCGTCTGTTCTGCCATGCTTGTTATCGCGAGATCTCGTAGATGGATTTACTGAAAAACCTAAACATTGACAATCAGTACGAAAATGTAGTTACTCGAGCGATTCCCACAATAAAAACCCACTAAAATCGTGTGGTGGCAGAAAAAATTACACTCTGTTGTTCGTTTTTAACTTGATATTAAATTTAAACCTTTTCAATACCGACGAAATCACTTTCTCCTCCGTACTCGGCCATTGATGTAAACATTACCTTATATGGGCATATGCAAACAACTCGACGACCGAAAGTTCAACTTCCGTACATCAAACATGGCGCACAAATTGGAATATATCAAATTTGTTGAAAACGGTAAAATAAAGCCTCACAAATTGTAAGGTTGTGAATTTATATATTGTATAAGAAACATATAATATAGGGTTATTGAACTTATATTGGTGAATATTGGCACGAGTTGGCTGTGAAAATGCACGAGCTTGCGAGTGCATTTTGACAGCATTCACCAATGTAAGTTCAATAACCCTTTTATTATATAGCTAAAGTATTTAGTTGTTAAATTATCCCCCTTTTCACTCAAAATACTCCAAAATAGACGAGGTTTCTTCAATATTGGCATCCAAAGTGAAAGTGTGCAATATCAGCATGCATTTCTTAGCTGTTCAATATTAACCTTTGCTTACGACGTTATGGTAAGGTCAATATTGAACACTCATACTCGGAATGTTTCGGGCGCACACAATTTACGCAATGCAAAGTTAACGTTCAATAAATTCTCAGGATATTGAACGCTAACATTCTCTAGATTTTACGTAGATTTTACAATAGACTATTTATTCGCTATATAATAACAGCATTCTATTTACGTAAAGAAAGCCAGCAAATGTTTAGAATGATTGAAAATTTTGCGGGCGTGAATCACTACTGCATTTGCACCATTACGGATATCCTAAGGAGTTACAGCCCCCCTCACCTCCACAAGTCGGAGAAGGTTACAGTATTAACTATCGCTCCGTACTCTCGCACATACTCGTACATCTGTCAACGTCTCAAAATTAGCTGTGTTTTTTTCCCCACGTATAAATCCACTTTTTCACGGTTGATAAATATTACACTTTGAACTACTTTATGAAATATCGGGAATATGTAGGACAAGCAACCTACCTATTTTACAATGCATATCTACATGTACTTTAATTATAGTGCAACAATATCCGCGTTTCAACACAAGTCAGTGTTTCTTGTGGCACAGACAGACTTAATATCGATTTATTTACGTATATTTTTGCAACTGAAGTCGAAACTATACTTTATTTGAACATTTTACCATTTTACAAGAATCTTGAACAACCCTTAAGACGTTGACAGAGGTGTTTGAGAGTATAAGGAACGATAACTCTGGGTAGTGATTGATCTCAAGACAGCGTTAATTATATATCTAAACACAGTGTCCATTACACATCTTCAAGTTTTTTATTTTATGTACGACAGTGTTAATTACAGCTACTTATTACATGTGATTACAGCTGCTTGTTAATTACAGCTGCTTTTTAATTACAGATTTTTGTTAATTACAGAAGTTTGTTAATTACAGCTGCTTGTTAATTACAGTTGCTTGTTAATTACAGTTGCTTGTTAATTACAGCTACTTGTTAATTACAGTTGCTTGTTAATTACAGCTGCTTGTTAATTACAGTCTTATGTTTGTGGTGTGTAACATGTACCCGAGTTTGAGTGTGTAACTACTGATTAAATATAAGTCTCTCACTGCTATCTTACAAAATCTGTATCATTATATTTAATGAAGCACGATTAGTGATTAATCTCATAACTCCTATCAGGAATACAAAATTAAGAGTTGGGCAAACACGGACCCCTGGATATACCAGAGTTGGGATCAGGTACCTAGGAGGAGTAAGCATCCCCTGTCGACCGATCACATTCACCATTGGTCCCATGTCTTGATCAGGTAAATGGAGTAATCTGTAGCTAAAATCAGTGTGTTAAGAACGGTCTAGCAATTGGTATGAAACACGACAGACAGCATTTCACCCAATGCTACGTTGTATTGGTAAACGAGATCATTATAACGACTATAAAGCGAAATGCTGACTTCAAACGAGACTGTAGCCCTGCACATCAGTATCGTTTCCTTTATTTAATAAATCTAAGTTTAAGGAACTGTCGGCATGGTGTGGAAGGATTGTCATTTAACCCGTGGTGATTTAAAGAGCTCGTGATGGGCAACAGCCATCATCAAAGAAGTCAGTCTATATTCTGATCCAAGTATCTATTAGGTTTGGCTTCTTGAAATAACGTATTCGAAACACTCAATGGAACAGAGTAAAATTGTTCGAAAATGATGTGGATTTAATTGTCTGTTGACGTGAGAAAAAAGTGAATCAAGCGTGGCATCGTGTATACTTGGTCTTTTATATGAACGATGTCCATGACTGCTGTACTGGCCACCGTCCATAATAAATAGAAACAAATCGCCTGGAAAATTTATTCTTAAGTCAATGATTGGCATCATGTGACTTCCTCAACTTCATACGATATACTGTAATAAAACAAAACAATAATTGTAAACAGTGAATTGATACTGACAACACATATGATCATGTATAATAATAATTCAAACTATCCAAAAACAGTTCAATACAGAAAATTGCTGTTTATAACACAGACTGCACCAAACAAATAGTACTCTGATATAAATTACAATAAATATAAAGAGCATCTGTATTGCACAACAAAAACAGAGTTATTGCCCCTGAAGTTACAAAAAGTTTGAGTGCAACTAGTTTTCACCTTATGAGCAAAAATAATCTACACATGGTCTTACTATATGTCATATATATCTTAATACTATCATTGAATTATATTGCACAATACTGGAATTCTGTAAGCATAGTTTGCATAAATATTCAGGACATGAACTACGTACACATGTGTTTACTCAGAGAACATGCTTTATACACTGTATCAATTCAAATAATACACGTTTTCAATAAATCTATGGAATGTGCTAATGTTCATGATTGTCTTACCGAATAAGTAGTTTCTCTAGAAAACAGCAGTTCAGTACAATGTCCAGTGAAACAGGAACATAATACCCACATTCTTCGCAGCGAGCTCGTGCATACACAAAAAATATATGTGCCCTAAAAAATATGACGTAGCGCGCGGATAACGTGTACAAATTGGCGCAAAAATTTAAATGTCGAAATTGGCTGCTACAACCCAGCCCCCTAATTGTGGAGGGCAATGTGACACAATTACAACTAGTGCACAATAATGAAAAAATATATACAGTCACTTCGTAACGAACGGAATAAGTAATAAAATGTACTTATGTCATGATACATGCACGGATATTGAACATACACCCAAGCAAATGCATATATGCAACGAATTCTGTCCATAATGTTCGTTTTTAATCCATTTCAAGAATGAGGCACAATTTGTCTATTGGACGAATTAAAGTGTTTGTTTGGGCTTTAACTTTCACTTGACGCACAAAACCTGCACCATCCGGAATAGTTTCTGTAACGACTCCCATAGGCCAGGAATTTCTAGGAGCACTGGAATCCACTATCAGAACAATGTCACCAACTTTCATGTTTCACATCACACCATTTCTGTCGCTCTTGAAGTAAAGGTAGATATTCCCGCATCCAACGATTCCAGAAGAGGTTTGCCATATACTGAATTTGTTTCTAGCGCCTTCTACAGTAGTCATCAGTCTTCACAAAGATGCCTTGTGGTAAGATTGGTTTAGTTTTCATCAGAAGTAGGTGGTTTGGCGTCAAAGCTTCCAAGTCTCCTGGCTGATCTGAACATTTCGTGATGGGGCGTCCATTTAGAATTGATTTAATCTCACACATGAGAGTATGAAGCCCTTCGTCATCCCAAACTTGCTCTCTCAGGACACTATTCATCACTTTTCTAATAGATCTGATGACTTGTTCCCACACACCACCATGATGAGATCCAGCGGGTGGATTAAACTGCCAGTCAATATTTCTTTGAAGCATAGAATCCTGTATCTGAGATAGGTTCCAGTCATTGATAGCTCTTGCAAGCTCACGCTCAGCTCCCACAAAGTTGGTCCCATCATCTGATTGTATTTTGATGACTTGACCTCGGCGTGCAATAAAACGATGCATTGCATTAATGTACGAATCAGTGGTCAATGATGCTGCAACTTCAATGTGCACAGCACGACAAGCTAAACATGTAAATATAACTCCATAGCGCTTGACATGACTTCGCTTTTGCTTTACTTCGAATGGTCCAAAGTAATCTACACCAACTCTTGTAAATGGAGGTTCATTGGGAATCAAACGATCTTCTGGTAAACTAGCCATCTTCTGTTCTCCTACCTTTGAGCCTAGACTACGACATACAGTGCACTTAGATATAAGCTTCCGAATGGCTGAAGGTGCATGAATAAGCCAATACCTCTCTCTTAGAGCTGCTAGCGTATGATTTCTGCCACTGTGTTTCAGGTCGTGATGAATCTGTCTAAGAATCAAAGATGTTTACTTTCTGCTGGCATACTGGCTCTGTGAAGTCGTCCACCGACATGCAAAAGTCCATCGTTTTTATCCAAAACCGGGTCAAGTTTTCGTATACAACTGCTTCGTTTCACATATGAATGTTTATCCGCAAGTGTATGTAGTTCATCAGCAAATGTTTTATGTTGAACATAAGACAAAATAGCAGTTTCCGCTTCTGTCAAGTCTTGAAATGAAATATGTCCCATGTTGTAATGTGTAGAAGGGACTTTGACGTCGGATGATTCATCACCACCACTTTTGTAACTCCTTTGTTGGATACGACGTAACAGTTCTTTGCGTATCTTCAGAATCCATGTGACACTCTTCCTTAGGCTGTACCAAGACGAATGATAATTGAGTAGTTTGTTAACACTCTCCATGACATCACTTGGTTTTTGTATATTGGCTACTGCAGCTCTGACACATGCCTTAACTTTTGGATCAACATCCGTCGTTCCTTCTAGTATTCCTGGTGGTGTTTTTGGCCATTGTTCAGCTGGAGCCCATAAAAAGTCAGGATCCTTGATCCAGTAGTCATGCTGTATGATCTCATCTGCAGAGAGTCCTCTTGATGCATAATCTGCAGGGTTGAGTTTGGTATTAATGTAGTGCCATTCACATGGTCTTGATCCCTCATGAATCACAGCGAGTCTATTTGCTACGAATGTTTGAAATCTAGACGTCTCATTTCCTATATAACGCAACACGGTCGTGCTATCTGTCCAGAACATACTTTCGTCTATAGGAATGTCTAATTCTGCTTTCAACATTTTGTCTGTGCGCACAGCAACTGTTGCTGCTGTCACTTCTAGCCTTGGAATGGTAGTTTGCTTTAATGGAGTCACACGAGACTTGACCATAATAAAAGAGCAATGGATTTCTTTGTGTTTTCTAAACGCAGGTATGAAACAGTCCCATATCCAATTTCACTTGCATCCGCGAAATGATGTAACTGAACAGAACACAACGTTCCGAATCCAACGGGTTTTATACACCTTTCTATCGTGAAATTAGATAATTTTTGCAAATCACTGAACCAATTGTTCCACTGTATAGCAAGGTTCTCAGGAATTTCATCATCCCATCCAAGTTGAAGTTTGGAGAAATTTTGGAGTATTTTCTTTGCCCTCAATACGAATGGTGCCAAGAATCCCAAAGAATCAAATACACTGCTTATCATCGATAATATTCTTCTCCTAGTAAGCGGTTGTTCCTTTACTTCAATTTTGAAGCAAAATGCATCCGATTCCACGCACCACTGTACTCCTAGAGCTCTCTCCATTGGAAGGGTATCATGATCTAAGTCTAAATCCTTCACTTCTTTTGCTCTTTCTGAAACTGGAATGGACATCATGACGTCTCTATTGTTGCTAATCCACTTCGCTATGTGAAATCCTCCTTTCATTAGCAATTTTTGCAAATTCTTAACTAAACTGACAGCATCGTCAACAGTTTTAACTGACTTGAGACAGTCGTCTACATAAAAGTTCCTTATCACAGTATTGATAACCTCGGTATCGAAAAGTCCTTCAGAATCTTTGGCAGTTTTCCTTAGAGCATAGTTGGCACAACTGGGTGATGAAGATGCACCAAACAAATGCACGACCATCTGATACTCATTGGTTTGCTTACTGGTATCTCCATCCATCCACCACAAAAATCTGTGAAAACTGTTATCTTGACGAGGTAAATGTACTTGATGGAACATACTGTCAATATCTCCCATCACTGCGATCTCGTCTTGCCTGAATCTCAATAGTGTACCGACAAGTGTATTAGTCAGATTTGGTCCTGGTAGAAGTTGGTCATTTAATGAAGTGCCTTGATATCTAGCTGCACAATCGAACACCACTCTCAACTTCCTTTTCTTTGGGTGATAAACTCCTTGGTGTGGCAAATACCACACTCTTCCGTCATCTAGACCGAGTTCTTCAGCTGGTACCTTGACGGCGTATCCTTCACTTATGATCTTGTCCATGAAATCACAATACTCTTTGTGAAGGTTTTTATCACGGTTGAATCGTTTGGCAATAAACGACAATCTTTGGACGGCTTGCTTCCTGTTGTTTGATAAGCTCACATTGTCATACTTAAAAGGAAGTCCAATCGTATGGTGACCATTCTCATAACGAATTGAATTAGATACACGTTCTAAGAATTTCCTGTCATTTTTGGATGGTTCATGAACATCATCAATTATTCTCTCACTGAAATCATAGTTAAATTGGTCACGAATCTGTTTTCCCAGTTTCCTTACATCAATGCGATTGACAGACACCGATGTACTGTAGTTGTCATTATTCATAATCACTTCAAGTGGTCCGTTGATAACCCAACCTAGTAATGTTTTCACTGCAAAGGGTCCATTACTAGCACTGGGAATAATTTCCCAAGGCTCCAATGCTTTTGGCACATTTACTCCGATCAGAAGTCCAATGTCACAATCGATCACATTCAATTCAACACCATGTAAGTGTGGCCACCTTTTCACATCTTCCAGGGAAATCACATCCTTCTTGGACACTGGTAATGTAGATTGTGTAAAAACAGGTGGTAGCTCAATGGTATTGTCACCATTTAGGTCGCTCACTTCCAAACCACAAATAACGTAACTGTCGTGAACCTTTTCCTGTCCCATAGTAACTAAATTCAATTTGGTTCTCTTTCCTTCCACGTTCAACAAGTCGGTAAGTGACTCTAAACAAAATGTAGCATTGCTACCAGAATCTAGGAAAGCGTAAGTTGTCAGATATTTATCACTACATTTAGATTTTAGTCTAACAGGTACAATGGGGAGTGCTTGCTTTACGGAGTCTCCAGCCCCCATATGAGCAGCCACTGACAATGATGTTGCTCCACTGCCACTGTTTGAATGACTTGGTATTCCGTAACCTTCATTTTTCTTCTGAGGGTCAACATGAAGAACGCTAGGGTGAAGTTTCTTACAATGTGCACAAGACAACTTCCGTTGACAATTACTCTTTAAGTGACCAGATCTCAAGCAACCGAAACACAGTCCTTTTGACTTCAAGAATGTATATCTGTCCTTCAGGGACAAGGTTATGTATTTTTTACAAATATTCATGGTATGAGTTTCTTGACAAAATGCAAACGGCTTTGTAAATGCGATTCCTGTCCTTGACTTCTTTTGTGTAGTGTTTTCATTATCGCATACTTCTGAATCCTTAGATGGTTCCTTTGTTGTAATTGCAAAGTTTTTGTGTGTAGTAGAAAACTTTGTTATTTTCCCAGTTTGGTTATCCTGTGAATTTTTAACGACTGCCTTTGAAGTGCTCATGACTTCTCTTCCGTAAATTGGGTATGTGGCTTTCTTTGCTTCTTTGTGAACGAAGTTGACAAGATGATGGAACTTTACGATTTCTTTTCTTTGCTTCAGTTCGTACACTATATTTCTCCATTTTTCATGCAAGTAATAAGGCAACTTTTTCACTAACTGTTTCAAGTTTTCTGAATATTCTAATATTCTGACAGCTTCCACATTTTGGATTGCGAACTGACACTCTTTGAGGAAAATTCCGTACGTGTCCTTTGCACCGTCTGGTTTTATAATAGGCCAATCCAATGCCTTTTTCACATAAGCTTGGGCTATAATATCAGGGTCTCCATATCTGTCCTTGTATTCCTCTAGTGCTGCATTGTAGCCATTTTCTGCATTCATGTGAGAAAATCCTAACGCGATTTTGTGTGCTTCGCCTATGGTGAATTGTAATAAAAAGTTCAGTCGCTCCACATAAGAATCAGTATTTTCACAAATTCTTGTGTTGAATTGTCGTAGAAACCTGTGATATTCCATAGGATTTCCATCAAATTTTTGTATTTCTGCCTTTGGTTTGTTCAGTTCACGTGCTACTGTAAGCATCTCATGATTACCATAGTTTGGAACTGGTAGTGGAAGTGTGGAACACGGTTGCTGATTTGGAGAAATGCTGTATATAGTATTTTCATCCATGCGAGGTGGAGTAGGAATATATGCACTATAATTATCTCCTGATATATTCCTTGCTCTGTATGACTGATCCTGAGATCTTCTATGAAAAGCACTGGTAAGTTGGGGTACATATGGTGTACTTTGTGGCATTTGACGAGTGTCAACATTGGATGTTGCACATGACTGAAAATAGTTCCTTTGGTCTTCCCACGAAGGAGCGTACGGGTTAAGTGTCACAATTTCCTTTCTTTCAGATATCTCACTGTGAAAATGTTCATCCTTGTTTACGAGAGATTCATCTAATTCTTGGTCATTTATTTCACTTTGTTCCAGTTCTTCTAAAATTTTAGCTTTAGCGTCACTTATCTCAATTTCTGTTTTAATTTCAAGTTCTTCCTCCTTTAGCTTCAAATGGAGTTTTGCTTGTTCAATTTCCTTTTTTTTTTTTTTTAGATAATGCTGCTGCTCTGGCTACCAGTTCAGCTTTGCGTTGATGCTCCTTTAGCTTTTCTCTGGAGACATGACTTGAGGAGGTCCTTGAAGTTGTTTTTGAACGTATGGATCTCTTGTCAACAGGTTGTGTGCTTTAAAATCCACTCTTTCACAGATTCCTTCACTGCGATGTGTTTTTTATTCTTTTGTTGAAATTCTTCATTGTCACTGATTTTTTCAGTTGATGGGTACAAAAGTTTCTGATGTTCCTCATGTGAGAGAAGAAGTTCTTCATAAACTTGCAACCACTTTGTATATTCACTTCTCATAACATTTTTTTCAGGATTGTGTAAGAGCAACTGATCTATATTCTTACTTAAGTTGGAAAGCTCCTTATCAGCTCTCTGCCTGAACTTGCATCGATGTTCGAGATGATATGTCAATCCTTTTTCTGTCATGACTCTCTTTCGTTGTCGTCCTATAACTGGGTGTTCTTCACCATCACTCATGATTGTTCCTGTATACTTATTCGTATATGATGTACTGGCCACCGTCCATAATAAATAGAAACAAATCGTCTATGCGTATGCCTGGAAAATTTATTCTTAAGTCAATGATTGGCATCATGTGACTTCCTCAACTTCATACGATATACTGTAATAAAACAAAACAATAATTGTAAACAGTTAATTGATACTGACAACACATATGATCATGTATAATAATAATTCAAACTATCCAAAAACTGAGTTCAATAAAAATTGCTGTTTATAACACAGACTGCACAAAACAAATAGTACTCTGATATAAATTACAATAAATATAAAGAGCATCTGTATTGCACAACAAAAACAGAGTTATTGCCCCTGAAGTTACAAAAAGTTTGAGTGCAACTAGTTTTCACCTTATGAGCAAAAATAATCTACACATGGTCTTACTATATGTCATATATATCTTAATACTATCATTGAATTATATTGCACAATACTGGAATTCTGTAAGCATAGTTTGCATAAATATTCAGGACATGAACTACGTACACATGTGTTTACTCAGAGAACATGCTTTATACACTGTATCAATTCAAATAATACACGTTTTCAATAAATCTATGGAATGTGCTAATGTTCATGATTGTCTTACCGAATAAGTAGTTTCTCTAGAAAACAGCAGTTCAGTACAATGTCCAGTGAAACAGGAACATAATACCCACATTCTTCGCAGCGAGCTCGTGCATACACAAAAAATATATGTGCCCTAAAAACTATGACGTAGCGCGTGGATAACGTGTACAAATTGGCGCAAAAATTTAAATGTCGAAATTGGCTGCTACAACTGCGTTTACGTCTTTGTGTATTGGGGAAAAAATCCCACCTCATTCACAATATTTCCTATTGGTGTAGTCAAAATCCTTGCATGGTATACGTTGCTGTTGCATCCATTTGGAAATATATTTCCCTGAGTTTTGAGGGGCCTCCGTGGCCGAGTGGTTAGAGCATCGCGCTCAATATCACACGCGCCTCTCACCTCTGATCGGCGCGAGTTCGAATCCCGCTCGCGCCGATAAGTGAGAAAATTTCCCAGTTTACTTTCGGAAGGTCGGTGGTCTCTTCCCAGGTACAATGTATCTGGGTTCTCTCTTCCACCAATAAAAACTGGGCGCCACCAGATAACTGAAAAATTGTTGAGTGTGGCGGAAAACAGCAAATCAATCAATCAATCAATCAAACCAAGAGTATTGATGCACTGATCTTCTCGTTGTAAACGACAGATATCCATGGTTTGACTGGACTGGGAATCAAACCCGCGACCCTTGCTTTACTAGTCAGGTGTTCTAAGTACTCAACTATCCAGGCCAATATACATGGTTTGACTGGAACGAGAATCAAACCCGAGACCCCAAAAATACTAATCAAGTGCTCTAACTGAGCTATCCAAACCACTATCCACGGTTTGACTGACCAGGAATTGAGTCCGAAATCCCCGTATTACTAGTCAGGTGCTCTAACCACTGATC